>NW_027115239.1:1527215-1536169 GCF_000696795.3 Halyomorpha halys | reverse complement strand
ATATAATATATGTTATAGAGGTGTAATATTAATATGTTATACCTCTATAACAGGGATGGCCAACTTTTCTGTGTATAAGATCCACTTTTTATCTCAAAAGTGTGTCGCGATCGACTGCTCATAGGCGTAGCCTACGGGCGAAGAAGGGGTGTGAAATGTATTGTATATTTATACACTATGTTTCAGTATAATATTAAACAATAACATTTATCATTCAGCTTCGTAAAAAAGTAAGTTCCCATTCTTCATTGAAGTGATATGTTTTCGATTTTTCGGTTTACTATGGGAGGGGGAAAGTCGAGTTTTCGGTTATACTTGCTCAGGGGTATACTAGAATGAAAAAAATATGACAATTTAAACAATAAATATTGAATTAAATATTTTCCTTGAAAATTCAAAAACTCCTGAAATGCGATAATTATCTCCATCACATTGAGAAAAATAATAACAATACTACATTACAATTACAAATTATCGGAGACAGCAATAGAAGTATATTAACATCTAATGTAGAAATATTCAAATTTATAAGAAGTAAGTTAAAGTTACAATATACTTATTACGGTTTACAATACTGACTTCTTAATGTAAATAGAAGTATTTTTATTACTAATATATTTGAAATACTGTCCCTTATATTTCCCTCTGTTTAATGATCGCAGTTTAGAGATCTGTTATCAAGAATGCTCTCATATCAAGCAAATAGTTAGATAAGAAAAGCAATTTAATTTAAAACAAAGAAAAGGTATTAGCATTTTAAACAAAAGAAAAATTGAAACTCAACGTGTTCACCGAGGATTAATAATATTGATTCATAATAATACTGTTAATATAGAAGAAAAGAAGCTACAGAATTAAACGACCAAATATTCAACTAGCTGGCTGTGTTCTTCAATAAATCGAGTTGTAAATGTTGCGTACACGCGTTGCGTCCGGAGACAAGTATAACACAGAAGTCAAAATGTATTGTGCTGGATTGGCGGAGATCACTGTGAAAGGCTGTTTTGTAAAATAATATTAAATACAAATGTTTAAATACAATATAATAGTATTAACTTTTACTTTATTATGAAACATGGCCTATATGATGAATTAAGTTGTTATACAAAGACCGTAGAAAATAAATTGTGTTACTTTATAATAGAATTAATAACGGAAGGGAAGTGGCATAAAAAAGCCAGAGAGTGTTATTTAAAAGATAAAATTATTGATTTATTTATTCCAAATCAATATTATTTATATTTAATAATCAATATTATTATTGATTTATTTATTCCGAATCAGTATTATTTATATTTAATAATCAATATTATTATTGATTTAATAAAAGAAAGTCAACCTGGGTACCCCGTTTTCAAACTTTGTCTATTTTTTAAAACAATATATATAATCTTAGAAGCATTTCTGAAATAAAATCTACACCTACCCCGGTTTTTAGGTGTATACTGGAATACACATGCCTACTTATTTACATTATTTACCGACAGCACCTGGATGAATTTTCTCGAAAAACCAGATTAATGTTTTACAACTATAAACTATAACCGTCATGGTGAAGACGATATTTTTAATAGAAAATTTAGCTAATTATTAGTAGTTTGAAATTCCACATTGTACAAAGAATGAAATAGTCCTGTCTACACCTAAAAACCGAGGTAAGTGTAGATTTTACTTCAGAAATGCTTCTAAGATTATATATATCAATAAAATCAATAATTTTATTTTTTTAAATATCACTCTATTGCTTTTTAATGCCACTCCCCTGTAATAGGGAAAGTAATACGTAAAAGTAACACAATTTATTTTCTACGGTCTTTGTATAACTACTTAATTCATCATATAGGTCATGTTTCATAATAAAGTGAAAGCTAATATAGTTATATTGTATTGAAACGTTAGTATTTAGTATAATTTTACAAACTTAAACAATGCTATCTTGTACTTTTTACGATTTTAATCTCTTAAAATGTAGTGTTAGTAGTTTAAGTCCAAGTAAATAGTCAACTTTTTAAAAATGCAGAAACTTTCGACATTTTTGGACAGTTGCACAAATACTGCATTCTTAGTAAGCTGCGTTCATAGTAATGTTGAATTTTAGATTTTGATATTGATACCACTGTGTAAGTATTACTGCTTGATTATCTTGCCTTGACTCAAAGAACATTTATCCTTCCTTCTTATCATTTCGATAATCATTCATTAATTTTTGAAGGATAATCTAAAACAGCACATCTGTTCTGTTTTTTGTATTTTCAAAATAGAGCCATAAAGTAGAAAATGATTCAACAAATCTTTCACCATCTCAAATATATATGCCGAAATTTATTTTTCTGTTTATTTTCTCTTTTAGAATTATAGTGAACTGAACTCGGAAAACTAGTATTATGTTTAGAAATATTTTTATCTTATTTTATAAATTTTCAAAAATAAGCTCAGGTTAGTCTTTGAAATTAGGTTATATATTTATTCTATATCGAATTTTCTTTGAAGTGATAAAATTTGTTCAGAATTTTTCAATAACCTAAAAGTAACAAAGTCAGAATTTTATGTATATATTGATTATGTATTATGTATATATTTTTTATGTATATAGTGAGTTGATTTTCCATCGGATTCCTTAGTAATTTATCAAACTTTAGTAATGTAACAAATAGTTAGTTTCAAAACCTCAATCTATTGTCAATAGAAAAAATTCATATAGGGCTTGAATTATTTTTCTTTCTTTAAATACTACGAAAGTTTCAACCAATAGCAACCACGTTTTTAAAAGAAATATTTAACGTTTCCTTCGTTATTTTGTGAAGGAAGAAACATCACTGATAGGGATGTGGGATTGACCATGGGGGCATTACTGTAGTATTGTTCAATGTTTGGATTGTAGAACAGTGGGGATTGATGGATCGCCGTAATCTACGCAGTGTCGAACAATGAAGCACAATCAAGCCATTAGTACTGAATTACTCATAAAGTAATATATTGTACTAATGGAGCATACATATTGGAACAGAATATAATTCGAAACGTGACAATTATAATTCAATTGATTATTAATGTAGCTTAGAGGTAGCTAAAGTTATTATTGCTCATAATTATTTTCACAGTTTCAGAGGTGCTCAAGCATACAAGCTTGAAATTGGAATCGAAAAGTTCAAAATTACCTTCTTTTTTTTTTAAATACTTTTTATTTATTGATAGATATTACAATCTACCATACAGTTGTGGGCAATAGGTAATAGTGATGAATGACCTCATACATACTAAATTAAAATAAAATAAATAAATTAATGAAAAAAAAACTCTCTTAAAATATATACAAACAGGAGAATGAATATAATCAAACTATGTGTATAAAAAATAAATAAATAAAATAACATAATGATAAAATAATGTAGTCTCTAGTCACATTTACACTGCAATGCAAAATTTTCCTAATTCGTTTCGTTCTAAATATCATATTTCGTAATATGTACATAAATGTCTGCTTACTTTCTGAACTCCTAAATCGAAAAAAACATTGCTATGATTTTAATTTCTTTAATATGTTTTTTAATGAAATCAGATATATATATATCAACATTTTCAGCTTTACTTTTTAAATATCGTGAACATAACTTTCTAAAATAACAGATGGAGCAGTCAGTTTTTATTAAAAGAAACATTTAGATCAGACCTTGATGCATTGATTTTGCATTAATTTCATAATTTGAAAATTCTAACATAAACATAAACATACCTTATAAATTCTTTTTTAAGAAAATACATGAAAGGAAGAAACAAAATATCATGTAAAATGCGAACCTTGGGGATGGTAACTCCTGGGACGTTGCCGGCCGTACATCAGTCAGTAGAAAATAGTCCCCAGTTCTCACCTGTGGATTTGATACAGAGCGTTCCAGGCAGCGCTGTGGATCTGTGGCCCTCCGGGGAACGTCAAGACAAATCTGCCAAGGACTAACCTTTACACTCGGGAAGGGTTAAAGGACGACACGACTGGGAGGTCCTTTCTTCTTTCTTTTTGTTTTACCTAAAATACACATAGCCTTCAATATCATTCTCTATACACAACACTTTCACTATCACTTTATATCACATAGTGAAACACTAAACAGTTCTTTCAGGACTGGCCTCATGAATTTATTAGGCGTAGTGTAGAGTGAAAACAAAATGGTAAACTATTTTTATTTATTTACTTATGCTTATTAAATTCTAATGTATATTTCTCTAATCAACATTTTTTTTTATATATTATTTATTGCTGTACATTATAATACATTTAGTAAATCTGATCTAAGTTAAATTGGAGTGTTACAGGCGTGTAGAGAAACTACCCATTGGTAGCACTCTAATGACATTTTACATTAGCTGGTCTCGTGGCCATCTTCTTTTCAGGCGCCTCGGAGGATTATCAGTAATGGAAGAGGATGCAAGATTAAAAACTAGGGGGTTTGATTGGTTAGAGAGTTTATAATGGTAGGAGTGATATCTAGTTCGGGATAGATCGGTTACCTAGGGAACATTAAGGTCTTTATGTATGATTTTATTTGTGACAAAGTAAGGAGCATTGGGGATTTTACGAAGGATTTTGGATTGTAAGGATTGAATACGAGAGGAATTCGAAAGTTTAGTAGAGCCCCAAAGCTCAACTCCATATGTCCAGATTGGCCTTATTACAGTCATGTAGATCAGTCTTTTGTAATGTGTTGGAAGTTTAGACCGTTTGTCTAGTAAGTGCTGTAATAGTCGAAATCGACGTGCAGTTTCCTGTCTTTTCAGTCTGGTGTGAGGATTCCAGGTTAATCACTTGTCCAAATGTAGTCCAAGGTAGCGGATCTGTTCGATAGGGGTAAGAGTAACATAATCAACATTTACAAATAACAATAAAATTAATACCATAAGAAAGGTTTTCTGAACCAAACATCTCTTTAGAGAAAAAAAAAATAGTTTGTTATTGTTTATTGGCATAAAAGTCTCAAATCATGAAGACATATTGTTCTCAACACTCATATGAATACATAGACACATATTATAATCAAAGAGAGGACTAGCTGAGAGAGTGATGTGTGAGCCCATGTAGGTTCGCTTCCAACCTAGGAGTCAATATTTAATTCGTGGCGCCCCCGAAAAATGAATCCTGACATTTTCACCTTTGTGTAGCCACTCAATTACGGAGCCATAAAATAAAAAATAAATAACTTAAGGCCTAGATATTATATTTCGCTCGCAAATGTTTAATTTTTGCCACTTATTTTTGATTTATATACGTTTATGGTAAGAAGTTGATGAAATTCGGCTCTCGAGTTATTTAGCCCCTTGGAAAATGAAGAGTAGTGACAAGGAACCAACAATTAAATGACTGAGGAATTACAGACTTGAGCGATCTAGGATAATTGCTGGGGGAAGCTGAAAAGGGGATGAAATGGACACTAAACCCTTTCATTACACAATGAAAATCAAATTCAAAACAAATGCTTGGAGTGTTTTTTTTGTATAAGCACGTGCGTAAACTATATTAGATATTGGCAAACTTTTGGTAAAACCAAAAAAATATACAAGTTACTACATTATTAAATAGTTACTATATTATTTATTATTATGTATCTCGATATGTTACTAATATTACCAACTGCCAGAGAACACGTACGGAGTTAATGAAAAAATAGAAGGACTCTACTTCCTTATTTAAATAATTCCCACAAACAGCATACCTAATAACATCAGAGTCAGACTGGAAAAGACAAGAATTGGAAACCTACAACTTTCACGATTAATAATGCATTTTATTTTACCTAGCAAGCCGATTTGTACAACAAGTGTTCTACAGATTATTTTTTGAGAGTAATAGATATACAGCATAAAAAATTAAAAAAATAGTCGAGTTATGTCAGGAAGGGGGTAATAAAAAATTAAAAAAATAGTCGAGTTATTACCCCCTTCCTGACATACGGTGAGAAGGGTGAAGGTTATGCTGTAGGCTGCCCTTTGTGTTAAGCATAGTGGGAAAGTCGAGTTTTCATTTCTTGGGGCCGGTAAGAAATAAAATTCAACCTACCTAAGCCAGGATCAAACAGGCACCGCTGCAGTATCGAGGTTGCTACTGCGACGCCTCACATTGTGAAGGATTGAAACGTGGCTAGTCAAATCTAAAACGATGTTGATATCGTTCACAATATTCTGTCATGGAACAGTAATGAGGAAAAATATGAAAAGGAGTATGGAGTTAAAAAACCGACACTAATACCACTAAGCAACAGAATGCCCCTGGCGCTCTCCAAACTCTGTTTTATTGTTTGAATAACAAAGGTAAACCTTTTCATAAACCAAAAAAAAAAAATTGTTTACTTATTCCAAGAAAAAAAGTGCAATAAAAAATTACCTGCCTTTTAAAATAAATTATTTCATAATTATGTAAGTATTTGAAATATTTAATATAATAGATACAAATCTTGCTAGTAGTCGTTAGAATTACGTGATAATTAAATCTCCAATCATGTGCTATGTATTTACTATCCTAATTTGAAGGAAGCAGTGTCTATTATATTAGATATACTAATATATAATATGCATATATGAACATTTTGGCATACTACATATGAACATTTATAAATCTTTTTGTTGAAAATAATAATTCATAATATAACACTCAAACTTAGTGTTACATTTTTAGCAAATAACTAATCATGTAAATGTATGTGACACATTTTTCTAGCATATTTTTTCCGATATAATAATATTATAAAAATTAATCTGACTATACATTCCCAATAATATGTATTTCAATTTGAATCACAATAAGACGTGTGTGAGGTCTGAAAAAGAATAGGATATATTTCCTTCTTCAAAAAAGGTCTGATGGCCTCTCTTCGGAAAATCTTTTTACTAGAGTGGAATTCACTGTAATTCCTTTACAACATCTTGATCCTCTTCCTAAATTTAAATAGTCAAACTTTTTTTCCCCTTCATTTTGTGGTGAGGCACTATTTTTTTGGTGTCATTTCTTTATTTAACAAAATATTCAAATGAATTTATAACAGAAAAATATATATACATTTCAACTACCATCAAGTTTTAGTATTTTTATCTTTTTGAAATAATCTTATCCTCCTGAGTGGAGTGAGATTGTGCCCCTACTTCGTGCACCACTTCTTCATGTTAATAGTTCCTACGGATTCCAGCAAAATCACACACCTCTTAAATTGAAGAATGAACACTCTGATTTAATTTTGATTCATTTCTTTAAAATAAACTTATTACGAGCCAAAATTTAACAACGAGCAAACAATCTGTTCGTTCTCTATTTTCTAGGAGGCTGGTATTTACAAAAATAATTGTATGCCTTTCATAACAAACCCCATTCTTCTTGTCATTTTTATATTATAATTCATAATTGGCATTATTTCACAATAAAATGTTTAATTTTTATAAAAACCTGTTTTCACTAGAAAAAAAAAACAGATAAGGGCAACTTTACTTGGAGGAAGGTTTTGTTACTTGATTTGTTCAACATGTTACTTTAATATTTTTTATACCGATAGTAAAATTTAAATTAAAGCTACTTCAAAAATCAAGTAAAAAAGAGTTTTCCTTTAAACACTTGGTGGAAAGTTTAATTACTACTGAAAATGTCGATTTGTAACATCTATGTGACGCGCAAAAATTTTAATTTCTAAAAAAAACTGAATAAGTTTTTGGTGTAGAATTTTAATTTTTCAGTAGAGTACATATTAACTATTAAGAGAAAATTCCTAAACTATGACATTATTAAGCTATGATAGGAGCTAATCATAGCAGATAGGAGTAAATATAACTAAGAGTTAGTTGAATTTAAACGGAGAAGAAAATAAAATTCTCCTTATCTACTGTACAAAGTTGCCCTTGGACGTGTGGTTTTGCTTGAATTGCCGGACAATAGATCTATGAATACCAGGTGACCTTTTGCTGTAGCAATCTTTCTACAATACTCAGGGATCAATCAAAGGTCTACCACCAATATATTTCCATAGTTACTGCTACGATAATTTAGCAACCACAAAGTAATTAATTGTTTTCCCATTTTTTGTGGATCAAATGTTTCAGCATTCTCCCTTAGTTAATAATGAGTTTTCTTTTCCTATAATATTTACAATGAGGGAATAATAGGGATAGTATATGAGCTAGGAAGAATGGATCACGATACAGTGCTACAATTAGTTGAAGAATAATATTTGTTCTAACAAAGAAGCTATGGTAAAAAATCAATCGGAAGTGTCATGTAGATGAAAAACTTAAAAGAGCCATTTGCAATGAATCTGATATATTTTTTCCTTTTAAGGAAAGTAATTCACCAATAAGGATCGAGAATAAGGATTAAGATATCTATTTTTAACACAAAACACTACTGTTTTACGAAAGTTTTAAGAAATGACTTTTTGATTTTGAATGAAATGAGATTTTGCGTTGAACATATTTTTTTGCATGGAAATTACTTTTGCATGGAAAGTACGATGTAAGTATGATCTATTGTCGGGCAATTCAAACACAACCACACGTCCAAGGGCAATAGTGTACAGTAGATAAGGAGAATTTTATTTTCTTCTCGGTTTAAATTCAACTAACTCAGTTATATTTAGTCCTACCTGCTATGATTAACTCCTCTCATAGCTTAATAATGCCATAGTTTAGGAATTTTCTCTTAATAGTTAATATCTCCACTACTGAAAAATTGAAATTCTACACCAAAACCTTATTTAGTTTATTTAAAAATTAAAATTGTTGCATGTCAAATAGATGTTACCAATCGACATTTTCAGTAGCAATTAAAACTTCCATCTAGAGATTAATGGAAAACTCATTTGTACTTGATTTTTGAAGTAGCTTTAATTTAACTTTTACTATCGGTATAAAAAATATTTTATTAAAGTAACGTGTTGAACAGTCAAAGTTGCTAGAATTATCGTTATTACTCAATTTTTATTTTT
>NW_027115239.1:1525833-1527150 GCF_000696795.3 Halyomorpha halys | reverse complement strand
CATATATAAAATTAATGCGTATTTCCAGAACTAAAATCCCAATTTAATATTTACATACTTCATTCATTTATATATTACATAATTAATTATGCCGTTATATACATAGAACGCTAAGCTAAGCTTCTCAAACAAATTCCAGCTACAGAAAAAGTTTTGTCAGACAGTGGTAGCATGCCGGTGGTAAAGTCAGTAATGCCGAATAGTGTATGTATTACTTCTACGGTATTTGGGAAGTGAATAGTGTTTTAATTAAGCATATAACACGAAAATAGAAATGACATAGCCTGTGCAACTGCTAAAAATTTTAATAGCTAGGAAACTTGAACCATATGAGGAAAGATTGACATGACCACCCGTGCCTATGAGGCTCACCTTTTATTTACCTTAATATGAGTAAGGGCCAGTAGAGGTAAGGGATTCAGTGTGCCACTAATTTGAAGTTTGAGTGACTGTTTGTGAATCTATTGGTCATAGAAAGGACTTCAGAGACTAAAATATTACCAATGTAATATTTTGTATTATACTAAAAGGGTTGGTGGGCAATCCTCTGAAAGATTGGTGGTTACTTATATTACAACAAACAGCGATAAAAGTTACTGACATAATTATATACCGGTGATGTTCAATAGGCAATTACTTTTCTCATTATATAAAAAAAAATGCCAATCACAAAGCATGAATTACATAATGTTAAACAAAACAAAGGTGATTACATAATAACTGCTATGTAAAAAAATATATATTCTGTTCAACAAGTTCATGCTGCCTTTGTTATTCCTTTTCAACTATATAAAATTTTTCCTTTATTAGCTTCGACTTAGGTTTGCTGATAACCTATGGAGGAGGGAAAGGATGACAAAACTCAATTAAATTGATAAAAAAAATATAATAAGTATAAAATAGTAAAAATCACCATTCAACCATAACGGTTTTTCTACCTCTCTGAGCTGGCCCTTATTCAACCGAAAAAATTAGGATTCATTCATATGGTGTAGTGAAGTAAAATAGAAACGAAAAAGGAGCTTATAAAATACAATACCACAAGATGATAATATGTATGTGCAGACTAAGCACAATAAAATCCTAATAAATTTATGACGTTTTGATTTTTTTAAAGAATACACAGGTTAGTACATCATTTAGTTGGAATATATTCATTGAACAAAAGTATCAAATCTTGAATACTCCGTCTACGGAACGGAAATTCTTAAACATGATCTTATCGTTAGAAAATGGAAGTATCAACAAAATTTTCTTAAATCCTAGTCATTAGCCTTGTTCATGTCCAGTAATAATATATATATATATATGTATATA
>NW_027115239.1:1513835-1525248 GCF_000696795.3 Halyomorpha halys | reverse complement strand
TATATATATATAGGATGCTATCAATCATTCATTTATCCTTCCTAAGATCGACTTTATGGTTATTATCCCTAATTTCTACTAGAAATGGTATGTTACGTCTGATCTTCTGAGCAATTTCATCTTTATGTAAAACTCAAACATTAAAAATACTGGCCTCCAAAACTTCGCTACTTTATTTTCTGAAACTGGTTACAAACACAACCAACACAAATCTGACAGTGATTAATTTTTTCAATAATTAAAATTGCTATTGGAATTAGTCTTGTAAAACTATTATAAAATTTCGCTGTATAAAGAACAAAAAAAAATTTAGAAAATATTTTCGTGAAACCGTTCTCTCAGGAACTCTAGCCCTGATATAGATTTTTCAAGATGATATATTTCTAGGTTTATAACCAATAACACCTAAAGTGTTATAAGTAGTTGAAATATCATTATAAACTACATAAACATTAAGTTAACCAGCTTTATTTTAAGGCCTAGCAGAGTGCTAAAAAAAATGCTAAATATCATAGAAACTCCTTCTCTGTTGGAGATATTTATTATAAACTAATATATACTGTATATAATAGATTTATATTGAGCCTTAATTGACATGTGTACGCCAAATAGCTCCTTTGACCTTTTATTTTTCCTTGAGAACATTCCTCAAAATATTACTTTTTTAAAAAAAATATTATGTAAAATGTAAAAATGCTGTAAAAAAATGTTATAATCTGCGATGAAAAATTAACATAAGAGTATTTTTATATATCATCAGATAATGTGATAACTCATTAATTTGTTTAGAAAGAAATATTTGTTATACATTAATATGAAAATACTATATCTTACAAAAAGAGTTATTTTAGGGCCCAAACCGATGAAAATTATTTTCTCTGTAATACTATTTCCCATAATATTTACTGAACCTATTCACAAAATGTTGTTACCCTATTTTAGGAAAAACAAATATTGGTGTTTAAATAACAATATTTGGGAAAAATTTAATGTAAAGAATGATAATCTATAAAGGAACGTTTTCTTTTTCGAGATAAAAATGTTTGAAAAAATTATCAATATAAATTAAACATTATAATACAACAATTTACAAACATGTTGATTGGCTTCTTATCGACTGTGTAAATTCAAATGTATATCCATCTTTACATTTAGTTGTCCTGGAGACATTGAATAACTCATTTCTGTTATCTAGCTATCTTTTCCCCTTTAAACTTCACAATTTTCACAAAAATCAAATGCTTGCACAAAAGCAAAGCAAAGGGTAATGTTTAGTTAGTGCTGATGGGCTTTAGCAAATATTCGAAAACAATCAGCAACAGTCCTGAAACGAGAAAATCTAAATTGGAAACGGTCGCAAATTAAAATGGAACATAAATGAGTCAAAGGAATTAACCATCACTTTTCGTGCACAATCATCAGCTTACTTGCTGTTTTTGCTCAGAGAATTTGAAAAAAAAAAATATTGTTTTTAAATTTTGATAATTTATTTAGAGAAGGCAATATCTCGTATTATTATTATTTTTTTTTAATATTCTGATAAAATGTAAATTTTCTTATTTAACTTCAAAAATAATTTGCTATCTTCTTTTCACATTACCGTTTAAAAAAAGAAACTGAAACATGTATCGAAATTATGATACTATACTTTCAAAATGATAACTAAAAAAAAAAATCTCACAAAACAACTAAGTTACTTTATTTTTCTTACACACAACTTAATTTTCATACTAAATACCTAATATTAATGGCACCCCAAACATGGTTTTTAATTTACTTATAATCTGTTAAATGAAACTTGTTATTCTACAAAGCTAATATAAAGTTTCCTCCTCTACGTTACTTCTCCCTTCAGCTTCCCCTATCGATTTAGAATTATTGACTGAAAATTCCAAGCAAAAAAAATATAAAAAAGAAAGTTGGTACGGCCATTACATATACTGTCACAATAGGTAAATGGAGCTCATAGTCCCTTTCAATGCAGGGTTCGTCAAATATTAATAACTGTCGGAGGGAGCCGGGGAGGCCATGAATCACGATCAGTCAAACTTTTGAGGAGTAAACGGGAGGGGTGTGGAGTAGATGGTCGGAGAGGGGTGGGTAAGAAAATAGAGGAGGTGAATTACCAGAAGGAAGAAAGAGAAGAAAGAGTGTGTACAAGAGGACAATGGAGAGCAGAAGTGGACCTCGCTAAAGGGAAATCTACTCGAGTATTTGCAGCTGAATAGGAGGGGGTCCTTCTCGCTACGGGTAGCCGCGTTTAGTTTTCTCATTCAATCTCCACTCTGTTCACTCCCATTCCTAGTCATTTACTTTTCCGCTCAGTATTCTATAGATGGATTCTGTGCGTATTTACTAAATATTGTCATATAACTTTGTACTACCTTCTCATATTTGTAATTCTCATAAAGCAATCACTCTTAATGCCGGTTCACACAAATATACATTAGCACCCACAGAGGTCTTGTTCATCTTGTGATGGACAGCTATGGGAAATTACTGCCACTTCCTGTCAACTTGTCCTGCATACAAAAAAAACATAACACAATGCATGTTATAGTTGAATAATATTAGCCCAAATTCGTTGAATCGGTTACCACTTACATAATTGGATCTTACAATGTTATTTATTTATGTAATCCAGAACCTCAAACTTTGATCCGGATACTTATCTTTTTAATAGGGGTAAAGTTTTTCCCTCGATTATAGTATTAAATATATGCAGGGTTAGGAATGAGTTTTGA
The DNA here is from genome assembly GCF_000696795.3 of Halyomorpha halys. Classification (NCBI taxonomy): domain Eukaryota; kingdom Metazoa; phylum Arthropoda; class Insecta; order Hemiptera; family Pentatomidae; genus Halyomorpha; species Halyomorpha halys. The sequence continues at coordinate 1,522,504 of NW_027115239.1, read as the reverse complement.
ATTTATGAATTAGAAATGAAATAATGCATTGAATTTTTTTTTTGTGAATATTGTAAATAGCTTAGTTCTATTGTTTACTATTAGTACATATAAATGACTTCAATTTATTACTTCTGTAGAAAATATAAAAACATTGTTATTTGTCCGGGTGAACTCTATTAGTTCGAATATTGTCCTAAAACATATTATTACTGTTATTAATCATATAAAAAATAATAAAATAACGGATAGTTGTTCAGAATACTCTATTCTGACCTGCAAAAAAACTTTGATTCATTAACCGAAACGAATTCCTAATGTAATACTAATTGCGATGGTAAATGGTGGTTTGATTGGACTTATTTTTATCCAATAATGAGAATATCATTCTGTAGGTTTTGTAATATTGAAGTTTGGAACGCACTACTAAATAGGACCAACACTTTCAAAAGTCTCAGTCTGCGGTTGTTGTTTCAGTTGGCACTCAATCTCAGGGAACATTCGCAGTAGAATTAGAGAAATGAATACGAAAAATAATTGATTACTTTGAATGTCTATTAAGTGAGAGCATGCAATGGGACTGGTTTTAAGGAGACAGAATTAGTGTTATAATTATATATGAATAGGATTTCTGTCGACAAATCTCTGAATTATCATTACCCATATATTTATTGATTGTCTGTCAAATTGTGTTTGTGTTCATGATTAGGTGTATTGTATTCGAGTATGATTACATTAAGTTCATAGATTATTTGTAATGTATCATTGGATTAGTTGAGTCGGAGGAGGGGGGGGGGGGGGAATAATTACTGTAACACGACAGAACAATAGCCGATGGCCTGCTCGCGATGAGAGATACATGGAAGGTAATCGATCAGGCAGCCGTTGGCTCCTCAACAGGGCGGCTGATACTGGAACTAATATCGATGATGACCGAGTATCTAATAAATTGGTCAAACAGTTGCATAGAGCATTGCCAAAGGGAACCGCTCAATGTCCCACTGATTGCAATTTCCTTCCTCCAATCTCCGTCATCGGCCAATCTTCCGGGCCCTGTTTAGTGTTTCCGAATGTCCCTCATTTTGAGATAGGATTGATTCAGATCGTATTTGTATACATGAACATAATATGTAATTAATCAGTTCTAGGCAAACAATAATTAAGACTGTAATTTTAATAAGTTAGACTTGAAACGAGTATAGGTACAAATACTTAAAAGTAGTTTGAAAAGGTATAAATTAATTAATACGTACTGATACTAGTGGGAAAGCTGAGCTCGGTTCGAGTGGAAAGGAAGAAACCACTGAAATTAATATGCTACCAATTAATATTAATATATTAAAACGCCTTTAATTATACATTGGAGGATGTTATTCCAGACATTACTTTGCTGATTAACATAGGACCTTCTTGAACTGTCATTAGGGTTGACGCTGGGAACATCAAATATATCTGATTGGAGCTAAAGAATTCCTAAACAGAATCCTTAAAAACAGTAATGCTCAATTTACCTAAATCGAAAACTAAGAGATCCTGAATTCAAAACATCAAATACCAGTTATTTTTACACGCTAGCCCACAGAGGAAGCGTCGGGAGGGCAGGCCGTGGTGCCATTTAGGCACGTAGGATATTGCTGCTACAAGGTGTGATTGGATGTGTAAAAGCTTAACCGTGTTTATTATTTTAGCATGGGACTCGGCCATGAATAAACCATTGTTGCTAAATGTTCGGTTTTCAGCATAAATCGTTTTATAAATTTACCGTTTATATTTAAAACTTTTCACTCCCAGCATTCCAAGAATAGAAGGGATTGCATATGTGGATCGATTCAATTTTCATCATTATTAATTAATGTTAATTGAATGGAGATTTAGTTAGGCCGCCTCATTTTGAGCCCTGGTACGATCCAGTAACCTCCGTTACTTATTGATAGCGTTCCCAGATTGGATGATGAATACTAAGTGGTAGTTGATAGCCTTGGAGCTGCTTGTCGGTATCTCCTGTCTTACCTCTTCCGACAAACAGGTTCATTAGTTTGATTGTGTATTTAGAGAAGAGCAGCAATAGTGGGATATAGGATAGTGTTCAATAACATAAAAAAATATATCAAGCAACTTATAGTGGAAGATTGCTGATTTACAGTGCGTATCAATAAATGGAATTTGGTCCGAGTGCGGTCAAATGAAACTCAAACAGTAAATTCGTAGTAAAATAGTAGATCAATTCACTATTTGAGTTTTATTTTACCGCACCCGGACCAAATTCCATTTATTAACAAGCAACTTATAATTAATTGAAAAAATATATTTGAATGTAACTAACTATATTTGAAAGTAATATAACTGATAGGCTACTGAACAACAGTAGTCTCATCGTTCCTTACGAAATAACAGTTTTGAAATCATTAACAAATTTTCAATAAAAAAGGTCATTAAATGTATGAATAATAAATAACGGGATATATTAAATTTAATGAGTAAGGGTAGTTTGATTTTCCTGAACCAGGGATCAGCAAACCGCAGTTCGCGAGCCACATGTGGATCTTTAATGACAGAGCTCTTGTGTTATCCATGTTATATTTGGCTATATAGCTTCTTTAAGGAGTTATTTATTTTGAAATACAATTAATTCTGTGGTGTAATGACATTGAAAAGGGAAGTTTCTGAACCAAAAGAAGATTCTTGGGAACTTTTCTGAAAAGATATTTATAAGGAACCAATCTTTTCTAAGAAGATTTTAAGATGTGACTAGTGCACGAAACTCTTATTTTGTGTAACTCCTCTCAGATGAAAAGTAAACAAGTTAAAATTTGATCCATTTCGAAATGAAATAGTAAATTTTAAAATTTAATTGGTAGAAATTGCTAATGATGTTTATAAAAGCTGACCTGAGAATAACGTCATTCAAATTATTTTAAACAGTTACAAAATATGTACGAAAGTATCTTCAATACCTAAAAGAGAAAACTTTTTCAAGCAAACTAGTTCGTATTCGGTGTAACCGGTATATTTAGCTTGAAGTATATTTAAACAAACATTTTCCAATATGATCATTAATGACATTAAGTATGAAAAACTAAATGTCCTATGAAAACATGGGTTGATACCCTCTAAAGGAATCTAATCAGATTATGTTCAACAATCAAAAAGTTTACAACTAGATATGAATAATATATTATAACATAAATGTATATTTACAAAAACATGCAATGAGTCTAAATAGAGAAGTAGGGGAAATGGGCGCAATTAAATGAAGATAAAACAAAGTATATAATAGTAATAAAATATAAACACGTAAAAACATATACACACGTAAATTATATTCATAATTAGGGTAGGTGTGCTCCTACGACATTTGAATAGAGCTAGCAGCACTCCTAGCGGGCCTGATGTGAACTATAATAAGAAGGTAATAAAAAATGTTTGTTTATTTTTATTGAAAGATTAGCGTTTTGCTTATAATAATAAATACGGAAAGATTTTCAATAACTCATTATAGTAAACTGTTAAATTCATTAAAACTGCGGAAAGGGACTTTTATTCTATTTTGATTGTTTTAGGTAAGTAGAATAGTGTTTCTACTTTTATGTATTTTACTTAGTACTTATGTTATAGCTCTGTAACCTTTGATTAATAATAAACTATTGTTTTAGCAATCGTCTAACTGTCTTCAACAGTTCTAAGTTTCTTTAGAATTACATACATATATATATATATATTTTTTTATGTTCATTACTCACTATGCTTAATTAATACATTAATACATTAAGGTTGCAATAATGACCACGTTTCGATACCAGAACACGACAACCTAAGCCTCTCCCTCTACATAATGCAATTGCTCTTAAGTAAATTCGTTATTTATGCGGCCAATTGGTGGAAGTGGAGGGTAGTTGCGTGACCTTGGGACATACAGACGGACAGGCTACCAAAATAAAATTATACCGGTTAATGCAGTGAGATGATGCCGATAGTAGTGCATGGTCTCGGAGCGTTACTGCCCCCTTCTGTCTGCCCACCATCCTACGTAACCGGAAGCCACCATTCTGGGGGTGGAGGAGTCATTTTTCTAGTAAAAGGAAAATAACTCTAGTATCACGCATCTCTTTAGTTTGCTTTTACAAAAACTTTATAGTACAAAATAAAGTAAAATTTTGTTGCAAGAATATATCTCGCAATTCAAAACTGTGTACGAGAAAAATACTTACAATTAAAAGCAAAGTTTAAAAATATAAGAGTTATGTATGGAAATAAAAGTGAATAATGTAGATGTGATGATAATCGTGGGTTTACACTAAAATAAGGTAATATTATTAAAAAGGGATGTGGTAAGAGAAGAAAAATATAACTTAACGTAATATTTAACACAACAGACTTAATAGTAACAAATCATTCTTTTTAATTATCAACGTTCATAAATCCTTATCATGATGCATTTCGATTGAAGCTATTTGTGAATTCAACACTATTCACCCAATAACGAATAGGATATGAATAGTCCTCATTATCCTTTCTAATTAACCAAATGAATGTGATAAAGTTTAAAATTTTTTTTTTACTTCATAGACATCTTTGACACTTGTAAGTAGAAGCAGGAAAAATACAACAAAGAATTAAAAATTTGTATGGTTTTAAGTTCTTAGTAACAATTTCAATAAAAACAATAAACGTTTTAGGTCAAACATAACAACTTAACATTATTATACAATATAGCAACCAAAAAAAAAGTACAATATTATGTCAATTTCATATCTATAAGTATAATTATGCACCTTAAGCGAGGGTTTAATGTCAATCAGATTAAACCACGAATATAAAGTTATATTTATCAATTAATTAATTTAATATCCAAAATAGTCTCAACACTATATAGTGTTGAGACTATTTTGGATATTAAATTAATTAATTGATAAATATTACCTGGTCTCGAAAAATTTTGAAATAATATAAATAAAGTTATATGTTTATTCTCAAATCCACAATTTTTTATATTGCTCACTTATCCATTATTATTGGAGATTTATTTCAATAAATTTTGAAAATGATATTTTTCATAGCTCTTCAATACCAAATTTGAAGACTTCAATGTCAAGGGTTGTAGTTGCTATAATATTGCCAAATTCACTAAATGTTGCATGCAAAATTAAATTCACAAAATGTTGATTTCTCAAGTTGGAGAAAAAAAAGGTGTTGCTTTTTAAATAATTTGCCTCGAAAACTGTTAAAAAGTTCTATTAAATTTCAAATGTATACTACTTTACTCTTAATTGAAACCACATAAGTTTTTTTGTGATTTAAAAAAATTCATTATAGCGGCCAACAAATTTGTTTGTAATTTTTAAATTTTCAATTTACTTGCTTAGATTTTTCTAGACTCTCATAAAAAATTTTTTTCTAGATAACAAACAAAAAAAAATTCCAAACCCAACGTTTTGGTGATTAGTTCTACTTATGTCTTTTTTAAAAATTATATTGTCTCTAATTCTAATAAGCTTAGGACTGAAATTCAAAAGCGTTAATTATATTTAACACATTCACACACAAGACTGAAAGGACAAGAAACTGCTCGTAGATTCCGATTGCTACAACACTTACTCGACAAACGCTCTAAACTTCCCATCCACTACAAAAAATCCAATCCTTTCAAGCCAAAATCCTACGTAAAATCCTTGATGCTTCTTATTACGTTACAAATAAACTCATTCACAAAGGCCTTAACATCCCATTCGTTGCAGATTTGGCCCAAAACAGATATGCGTCTTTTCGCTCCAAACTCCTTAGCCATCCTAATCCATTAATTCTTAATCTTTCATCCTTAACAATCCCTGATAATCCTCCGAGGCCTCTGAAAAGAAGTTGGCAACGGGACCTTCTAATTTAAATTAATGTTTGAAGTACCACCAATGAGTGGTGGTTCCTTCCCAACATTTTCAAGTGTATATGAAACATACAACATATTTGCTTATTGTATTATTTTGTACAGTTGTAAATTATATTAAATAAATAAATAAAAAAAATATATATATTTAACACATTGAACAAAATATTTGTTCGATTTTAGATTAATCTTCATAAATAAGCGCTGCTTTAAAAGATTTAGCAATGAATGAAGAAATTGCTTTTTGAATTTGAGCAATTAGTTATTTAAGATTACAGAAGTTTAAAAAAACTAAATAAACACATTTAAATAAATTCAATGTCCTTACTATAAGTATACTTCTATATAAATTCTCAATTTTTTTCATGAAAATAACAAATATTAATAACATTTTATTTAACATGACAACTAGTCAGAAAATTTGTATTGGTCTATAACTCATAAATTGCGACCCAACCACATTTGATGTAATTTATAAAGTCACAAAATGATTTTAATCATTTCCGTTACAATTTCCCGTGCTGCCAATTGATACATGTCCAACCACAGGTTCTAAAACATCCTCAGAGATCTGGACAGTGTTATATGTTCCTTTGTAAGTACAAGAAAGCCGAAGGGAAAGAAGAAAAATGAAATATATAGTGTTATAAACCGGCTGTGAGGGCTCCCCTCTTGTCTTCTTCTGTCATTATTTATGACCCGTAAGGCTATTTTCTTCTTGGCCTTATGTTTTATGAAACTAATAAAATAAATCAGGAACCGAATCTATTCGAGTTCTCTCAGTCCGGAGAGACTTTAATAAGCAATGAATGAGAATAAGCCAAATATGGAATAAGATCTAGATTGACTGGACAACTCTATTTTAAAAATATTTCATGAGATACAACCATGATTTGGAAAATATACATATGTATATTGCTAACTTTTTTCTCACTGTTATTGGCATTAATTTATGAGGTTCAGTCAATAATAAAACAATTGTGGCTTTGACGTTACCAGACATTCCAAATCCATAAAATTAACTCCTACAAAATTTGCTGTAGAAATAAGTAACTTTTTTTTTTAGTTTACCATACCCACACCATTCTATCTAGCAGCCAGTTACTTACTTAATTTATTACAGTTAATACATTTAATGCTTAATTAATTAATGCAGTTACTTATTATCGTTACCTGTCAGTATTTGATATATTTATTTTTAGTCTTATTAATAGCATCTTATCTGTTTTTGAGATTGGAGGAACAAGAATTTAAAATTTTTGCATCTAATTTGCTGTTAATTTTGAAATGTTCCTATAGCAATCATTTCTGTTAGATTTCTTTTGAAATAGTTTTTATCGCTGTGTATGATTTGAACAATAATATCTCAAAAAGTCGTCAAAACAACTAATACATTATAATTAACAAATAAAACAACTACATTATTATTGACTGAACCTCAAATAGAAATACATTGGGAAAAATATAATATAATGGCATCTAGAATTTAATTAATGATCAAATTAACTGACAGAGAGTAAAACACTTTATTATATTTGATATGCCTGCTTAGATTCATGAAAAATACTTAAAAACCTTTTTCTTATATTTTCAATTGTTTTAAAATGGTTTGGCTCCTAACCATAGAGCAATTGTTTTGCAGATAAGAAGCACCAATTTTTAACAATCCATATGTTAAAAAAATTCAACACCAAGAACTTTCATTGCTACTACTAACAATTATTAAAGATCACATAGGTTAAAATTAGTTCTGTTTACTCAATTGTAAAATCAGTGACTGAAATAAATAAAATCTGTGGTCGATTAAGCTCTAGTACCAACCGATTTTGTAACGACAGCACAGGCCATCGATGGTAACTGAATGGGTCAGGCTCGAATCAAGAAGTGCCCTGAGTACACAAAAATAGTTGAACGAAGTTGGATTCGGTGTGGCAACACAAACACGCCCATGCTTCCTCTTTCTGCTTGTATACTTTCTACTGTAGAATTCTTGTTTCAAACTTTGTAACCAGTTTGGTACATTCTTTTTTAATATTTAATTCATGTTGGAGTGCCCTTTCAACAAACCATATTTTTGTTGAACACGAAACAAATTTCATCTTCTGCTTTCTTACCATTTACACTTTTATGGACATGAAAAAATAATATAAGACAACAATAACAGCCAGAGGGAAGTCCAAGAGGCAGAGTTTATTAGCAATCTTGAGTTCTTAACACTAACAGTTTCAACTGCCTGATTTATAATTCAAAAAGTAAATAAAATATTAATCAATAATTCAAATTACACCAAATATTTGAACTACTATTGTGAATCATAAAAAAATATTTAATAATTTATAAATTTATTATACACCAAATATAAAATTTAAAAAGTCCGAAAAATAAAATTATTTATTTATGTAATAGTTTATGCTGGATTTCCTTCAGAATCTGTAACGAACCATACACTGTTGTTTAATAGATCCCAAATTCACAAATTTATCAGTGACTTAGAGTAAAAACGACTAATGCCAAAATATCAAATTCAGAAAAATGAATTTTAAAAACTAAAACTTGATGTTTTCAGAAACAAGAGTGGACAATGGCTGTCGTGTCAAATCATATATAGTTGCATGATTTTCTGTGAACACTGGTTATTTTTTTCATTTAATTTTTGACAGACTGTATTGCCTGAAAACTAGAGGTTTCTAGCATGGATAGGGGTTGCTCTTTCCCTATGCAACAGGCATGATCTAATTACAGTAGATTAAACTGGTTAACACTAATTTTTAAATAATATTATTTCAAAATTTTTTGAGACAAGGTAATTATT
>NW_027115239.1:1509031-1513360 GCF_000696795.3 Halyomorpha halys | reverse complement strand
GCCGAAACGTTGGACTAATAAGAAATAAAGTGTTGAGACAGTATTGGATACAATTTGTGGTTTTATTTAATAACTAATTTTTAATCTGGACAAAGTTCGATTCCTTCATAAATTAAAAACAAATAAGAACATCAAGTTTCTAGTACTAGTTCTAAGATTTAAGTTAAGAGAAAATCCCATTCAAATATTTAACCAAATTTTAACCCAATATCACTTATCTCCTTAAAATCACATCAGAAATACCTTTTACTTTGTTTATAGTTATACTTAGAGATAACTTTTGCATAGGTTTTTTTTTTCTTCTAATAAACAAAAAATTAAAATTCTAAAGGGCTTTGACTTGTGACACTTCGAAAACAAAGTAATCCAAAATGTGTCATTTTTCTTCCAAAAGATTTAAATAAAGGTGGCACTTTTTGAAATCGGTAACAGCCAACTACGCCAGTTACTTTTCTGACAAGTTTCCAAATAAAAACTTACCACATTTTCGTTTGAATTCTGATATTACGCTCATTTTCTTCAGAAGTAGTAATTCATTAGTTTAAACTGTAATGTTCGAACTCTGTCCAATCTGCAAAAGTTATTTCAATAATAATTTTTACCACATCAACCTACATTGTTCCACTTTTAAAGAAAATAGACAATATATCTTAAAGCCGCTCAAATCCGTTTCTTGCGACTTACAAAGCATTGAAAATGTATTGAACATTGATAGTGAAGCAGACTATATATTTACATTGTAACAATATGTGATAAGTTTAATTTTGTAAGTGGTATATAAATTCTATTATGTAAATAGTTTTCGAAGCCAATTAATATCTTCACTTATATTACGCTTTCGTTTATTTAAAATAAATCTCATTATTCTAAGTTAAATATAATGAAGTAATGAATATTATGATAATAGTTGTGTATTATCCAGTCAGTTTTTTTTTGTTTATTGTTTTGTTTTAGAGTACTTGTTTTATCTTTTGTTTATTGTTTTTGTAATGGAGCACTTGACTCAGGTTTTGTTTTATAATTGTATATTGTGTTATGAATTTGTACAAGATTTTGTCTTTCACTAATAAAATTAAATCTAATCTAATCTAGTTTAAACTGTAATAATTTTTTTATAGCTAAATATAAACTGGCACCGTTTTTATAGCTGAAACGGTGCCATATTAAGATATGATCCTCATCCACGTCTCGGACTCACCAGCTGAGCCGTATTATAAGAAATAACATTAAAAATGTATAAATTATAAATAAATTTACTTCTATAAATACAAGCGTAAAAAAAAGAGAAAAAAATAATTTAAAAAAGTTGAAATCTGTACCACCACAAACCATGAAGGGTCATGTAAGGAACTACTGTTACTAAACCAACGGTTGTGCAAGGAGGTGATTTGGCCATAATCCCGCTGGACAGCCAATTTTTTTTTCTACTAAGGATACCCACATTATAAGGCAGGGTGAATCCCGGAGGGCTCCTGAACCCACAGGGCTGACTCACGGCTACAGTGAAACAGAAAATAATTATTTGCCATAATCGGATTCAAGTCCTGGTCCTTAGAGTTAGTAGCACAATACCTTACCATTGAGCTATTCACTCCCACTATTTACTAATATGTCATAAATAATATTTTATAAAAATAATAAGTTCATATTCCCTTTGTAGGAGCTAAAGTCTATACACATGTTGTTTAAATTTGTCTTTTGTTCGACAATGTAATCAACTAAGGCAAGTTACATAATTATGTAATTACTCCATGAAATAATGTCTAATTAATATTTAAAATATCTCTGTTTAACAAGCAAAGATATTAACACAATCCTAAAAAACAACTCTTTTTTGTTAATAGAACTGTAAACGATCTCCTTATATAACACATACCTGTTAACCCATAACCACACCAGTTGATTTCTCAAAACTTCGCTCTAATTCATGTTACAGGTTGAAAATTTGGTAATCAACGACACTTATATTTAATGCCCAGAATACCTCTTACTAGCATTGATAACATCCACTATAGCCTGTAAAAGTATGTTTTATTTTCAACAGAATTAATGTTAAATAAAAAAATTTGGCTTAGTATCTTGAATTCTCATATTCTTGTAAAGGTAGATATTTAAAACATCTTTGTATGGGAATTGAGTGAATGCACTTGGCCTTGGTAAGATGATATGGATTCCCCAAGAACCTGTTGAGGTGTGAGTAATGTGATTACAGATCATTCCACTTTAGTATGGCATGTTTCCAGTCTCCCCGATCTTAGGATTTACCCGCACCAGCCGTTGGTATTCACAGATTTCTTATGACAGTTCCCTTTGGAATCAGTGAATACACTAATAAATCCTTGGGTGTGTATATATTTTATTTTTATGTGCTTATATACCTAGCAAGGTTTTGCAGGAAGGTATATCGTCAAAATATTTCGCCTGAAAGGCGTTTATATACAATATATATAATATATATTTACAATGAGGTTTGAATAGTTGACCGTAGATTAATAATTGGAGAAAATAGTCATAAATATACAAAAATTATTGATTCATGCTGACGTTTCGACCTGAGTTTCAGATCTTCATCAGGGAGCTTGTGGGAAAGAAGTCTTAACTAAAACTCAGTTTTAGTATTTTGCAGTCAATAATTTTTGTAAATTTATGTTCTTCTTACTGACTGCACCCCCCGGCCATATTCTCCAATTAATATATATTTACATGTAGTATATGAACGTCGATAAGGGAAAATATTTTAATACCTAACCTCTAAATTCTTACTAGGTATATAGGCTTGCAATAATGAAATATATGCACACTGTTGTATTTTATATATATATATATATATATATTTGTAAATGCATTTTCTTCGCTCCAGGAGGTAAGAAAAAAACAACAAAAACGCAATTTGAAACACCGCATATCTAATTACGGTCAGGCAAATGGTTAAGGATATCTGTTCCTTACCATTAGCCTCAACACAATTACATATTTAATCTGCCACTTTACTACTACTGTAGACAACATCAACTGAACTATATTCATTTCATGTACTGGCCGTCTTTCTAATCTGTCTCCTGTCTGATTATAGTTCCTGTGTATATTTAAACGTTGTATAAAGTGATTTTTACTGAAAACCCTAATATGCTCAGTTCCTTGCTCATGGTTGGATACCAATGGTTGTAAAGTTATGTACAAATGGTTGTAATAGTCGACCGGAAAGTTTCATTGTGGAGCAAAGGACAGAAACCAAGAGCTTATTGATTCCTGAGAATAAATTATGTTCCTGTAAAGTCGTTGGGAAGAGGGAAAAGCTGTAAATTGAGAGTTACTCCTTGAGGGTGAGAGATCACCCCTCAGGAACGTAACTCCTTCCAGGCTCTGGGGGATTGTGGCCCACCTGGAATAGCTTCCAGGTTGGACGGAAAATTTTCGTAGATAAACAGAATTTGTCGAAAGGTGTATTCTATCGTCCCAGATATTTTTCTCAAAGTAAAATAAAAAAGAACTTTTCTATAATAGATCAGCTAGAATATTTTCGAAATTTCTTTTAGCAAATTGTAAAAATACTTAAATGAGTATGTGATTTTTCAATAGTTTTGAACAAATTAAAAACTTTATAACAGATTTTTACATGCATGTTTATTGCGAGAAAATCCTTCCCACTTTCAAATACTCCCACATTCATCTACGTTTCGGAGTTTCCTCCATCTTCAGGACATGTTATTAGTGGTTACACAGTCCTAGTGATACTAGTAAAATACTGTATCATAATTCACTCATTTATAATGTATAAAACCTATTTATCTTCATTTTTACTATTACACATAAACTCACACATAGCAATAAAGGAAAGAGGGATAGATTTTTCACACTAAAGATGCACAAAAAATATATTAACCTTCTAAATTAGAAAAATATTGTATAAACTAATTATAGAATTAAATTATATATGTATTAAAGTGGATATATTCACTTTGAATAGTCTTTAGTAGGCAAAGTCCTCAATAAATTTTTGTAAATGACCTCTGAAAATCCAATGTTTTGGGGAAAAATGTTTTTAAAAACATATCTACAAAACCTATCTATCTATCTATAGATTCACATATGACTCTCAAGAAGCGAATATCAGGTGTGTTTTTTTTACTAAAACTTTTATTTTTATACTTAATTTAACAAATTTATAAATGAATGCTATTGCATCTTTTGTTCGCAAACTTCAAATTCAAATCAGGTAAACCTCCACAAAAATGCGAATTGTGAAATGGACTTTCGATAGACGTTACTTCTCACCTGCATGTAATTGCACGTTTTAGGATTACTACACGAGTTTGAGGTATTTTGTTA
>NW_027115239.1:1499649-1504581 GCF_000696795.3 Halyomorpha halys | reverse complement strand
CACCATGTTTTATTTGTGATTAATAAATTTTAAGACCCCAGTCTACTATATAACTTTTATTTATATAATTAAGTTGTGAGAGACACAACAACATAACATTTTTATTAATTAACATTGGAGGTTCCACTACTGCTACACCAAAGGATAAATTATATACATATAATGAAAATCACAATGATAAAAAGATAAAAAATATAATAATGGAATTTAGAACTAATCATTTTTGAGTCAATGACTATCAAAATTCAAACCAAAAATATATAAATAAGTTAGAGTGTAATGCTGATAATAGAACAAGCAATGTTAGTGCATTATAATTTAATTAGAACAATGCAAAGCACTTAGAAGTTGAAATTTAGTCGACAGCACTAATTTTGCATGAAGAATTAATACGTTTTAAATTAGAACAATACAATGGAATCCGAGTGTTTTTATTTTCCACCTAGTGCTAAATAAATAATTTTAAAAAGTTCAGAATGTGAAAGGTCATGAACATTTCAGGAGTTGAGATATCTAATGAGTTTAAGAAGTGTCAGTGGTGCAACAGCTAAACAAATGTTAAAACATTATTTCATCAAGAACACTTGGTAAAAAAAAAATCTATTTAATTTATAAAAACACTAATTCATACATATAAATTAGAGAAGTTTAAATGCCTGTAACTACCTAATTAAATAATAAATAAATGATGAGTAGGACTAGCTGGCAATTGATATACACCCTGCAAGTTATATCAACATAACATTTTATGATTTCAATAGTGAAATATCAAAGAAATGGTCCTATTTATGGTCCGAGCTGGGGAAACCAAAAAGAGCAAACCATCATAACCTGTCTCAGAAACGGAAATTCCTGGGCAACCCTTCGACACATTTTCATAATTGTCCACAGAGGTGTCTAAAAAACACTTTCTAGAACAAGACATTTTTTGTACTTCTTTTCATTCAGACCTTTGTTATACTTTGAGGGATACTATCAAACTTTGTTTGAACTTAAATGTACAAATGTATATATTTGAAGTAAATATATAAAGCATAATATTATATCTTGCGAAGGAAGATATCCATCAAGAGCACCTAAATAACTGTGCAACTTAAGAGATCAGGAATATATTAGGAAAAAAGATTGCCAACTACTGACTTTCAGAGGACAAGGAGTTTAAAATTAAAGAAGGTATATCGATACCAACTAACGGGCAAATCTGCAACTAATGGAATATTTTGGTCTTTATTAACGTATTTGTAATATAATGAAAAGGAATATAGATCCGTTGAAGGATTTTGGATGGTTTTGAAAGGGTTAGAAGCGAATTTAATCGGATATATTAATAGAGTCACAAACCTACAAAACTCTGTATGTCCAAATTTATTTGATGATATATATACAGAAATATATTACTGTTGTATCTTATGTCAGAAAATCGGAATCTATAAGCAGTTTATTTTCAGTTTTATATTGATTTAGATGCTAAGGCGTTGGTAAAGATGGATTACTAAATAACGGATATATTCGATAGAAATAAGTAGGATATTATTAACTGCTATTGAACAGAATATAGTGAATTTTCGACAAAAAGTAAAAATATTTTGATGGAATTTGTTGAGAATCATCAATATTCCTTAGACACCATACTTCACTTCGTAACAATTGTAACGATTTCTGTTATAACCAGAGTTTGGGATGTTGCAGTAGTATCATTATACACCAGAAGCAATGAGGACAGAGTTATAGGTTTTTGGATATCAGTTGTTTAGAAAATTGGACCTAGGTTTTCTCGTTTAGGGACACAAGGCAAAAGAATATTGATAACACAAAATTATGATTTACTTAGAATCCTATGTTAGTGAGATAGGAACGAATAAAAAGGAACAATATAGTGAAGAGAAAGTGACGGTGGTCCCGAGATCTACACTCAGTCAAAAGCCTGATCTACCTCGAGATAGACTCATACAGTACAGAGTGAAGGATAGCTTTTCGAGGGAGCTATTTTAGGATAAAGGATCTGATCAGACTTTGACCAGGAGGATTTTTGGAATGAAAAATTCCGACAGTTTTAATCATGTCTGAACGATTTAACGTTTTAGAAGAAAGGAGCACTTGGCGTGGAATAGTTATTTTACATTATCATTTTCAAGATGGATTGGGTTAATGTTTTGAATAAAAAGTTTTCCGAATGAATGGGCTTTTTTCTCATTATTACTTACGTCAGAGATTGAGTAAGGACTGAATAATTTAAAAAATTAATTTTAGTAGTTATGCCCAACCGTTGTCGGTAATAATTAGGTTTTCTGTAAAGTTCTGGGTATCTTGAAGATACTTTTTTTGTTTTTTTTCTATTTTAAGATCAAAATAATAGGTTTTGTCCGATGGATATGATGCGCTTTGAAGTTGGTTGCAAGGGAATTTACAATTAAGGGGAACGGAGCTTCTTTGCTTGTTTTTATTCAAATTTTTAAGTCCAGTTTCTTATTTATATCATAACTAAATTTTTTTGAGTTTACTTGCCCTGTAACCAATGAAGGGGAATTCAGTTTAGGAGCAGAATTCGAAGCAGAATCGGACCATGGTCCAAATGAATATGTCAAGAATATAAGTTATAAGTTTATCGAGGGGTGATATTCAGTAATGTGGAATAATAATGAAAGGTTATCAATTTATGAATTTAGGAGCAATACTACCTCTCCCGTGTTCATTTTCTTTGTTTAGACGTCTCACTGTAACTTCTTCGTCTCACACCGTTTCCTGGTGTGGCTTCTCGCTCTTTTCTTGTTCATCTTTTAATATCTTTAAAGACTTGAAAATACTGCTTTATTTATGAGTTAAAAATATCTCACATTCATAATCCTTAAACTTATTTAAAAATTATAATTAGTGATTCGTGAAGGACTTTATATCATGAATATTGCTCGATTTCTGGAAAAAAAAACAACCATTGAATGACATCTAAATTCTCAGTTTTGTTGTTCTCATGTTTGCTTTCTGCTTCCTGATGAATCGAAACCACTTAATAAAGTTGTGACGACTTAGCGCTCTATCCCCTCAAATAATTCTGTATGAACAAAAATGTTCAGTGTTTTATGTAGTAAGAGTTTTAGTATTAAAAATTATTCTTATTTTTAAATTTCGGAATAAAACATGTGGAACTATTTATAAAATTTTTTAAAGATAAAACAGGAAAATAATTGTAATAATAATAAAATAACCTGATTTGTTCATAAAAATCGATAGGTATTCTTAATAATTAGATCGGATAATAAAATAAGTTACCAGCCTAATCGATCGGGTACTTATTTTAAAATTATTCCGAAACTAAGCATAATTTCCACCCGATGCTTAGTTCCTAAACTTTAAGACAATATTCGTGGAGCTTACTGCCTTCCTACTAAACGAGGACATGACGACTTTCTCGCTAATAATTTAAGCCCTTATGACTAATAAGGACTGAGCTGTTGGAAGACGATGAGGGAGGAGACAGTAGAGATTGGGTGAAATATTGAGGCCTAAATGAAAATTGTGCTCTCCCCGAGAGACGGTATTAATCTCCTTTGATGGCGGGATTAAGATAAACGCTTCCCTTGGGTGCGGGATGGCCCTACGATATTATAATACCAACCTGTGGCTTATGTCTACTCCTCTTGTCTACCACAGGCTATATCACCTTATTACTCTTCAATATTAAATAAATTGACAATTTGTTCATAAGAACTTCATTTATTTAAAAATAAAAATATAAAATTTGTAGCAGATTGAATATCATCCTGTATTAAATAGGTCAAATGTCTTATCAATTATTATTTTCATAATTAAAGACTGCAGGGGTACGATGAGATACCGTATTTCCGTTTATGAGCTCTACTGTTCACACACACACAGATCGTTTCGCGAGACTTATTGTTTGGACACAAGGGGCCTTTAAAACGTGTATTTCTGTCAAAAACTCGAATTTGAAATTCCCCACGACCGCAATACTTCCACCAGTGTATGTTTCATATAAACCTATGTGTGTTTCACCTAACTAAGTGACAGTAAAAATAACTATTTACTAACTAAAGTGACAAAAACATTGATCGGATTCGGTAAAGGAAAAAATTGTGCATCCATCCCTCAGTTAAAAAAGAGAATAGATCTTTTATTTATACGTGTTTAGTCATTTTCGATTGCTTTATATGACATTTTATGTTAAATATTCTTTTTTCTAACCGCTTTTTAAAGCGGTAAATACTTATTAATCTAGCACTCTTTATGGGAACTCTTATTTCGGGAAATTTGTTTTCAATCTAAAAAAAAAAACATAGATGTTCAGGCTTGTTAGTCGTTTTTCACCGGTTTTATAAAAATGGTATTTTTTTGGATGAAAAAATCAGCTGAATTGATAAGTTATTTTATTCAACCTAGAAATTGACTACTTAGAAACAGTAAAACATACTTAGTTCATTTTAGAGTATAGCGTAAGGAAACAGACTAATGAAAAAAGAAAAGATTCTCCACATAAAAATGAATAACGGCTTATGAATATCCATTTAACTTTTATAAATTTGTGTCCATACTTTATAAAATATATACCATTATTTGATTTGTAGATTTATCTGCATGGCAGTGGCGAGGAAGATCATCCATATCTTGTCTTATATTTTTTGTAAATCAATCAGAGTATCTTACTTTAAAGATATAATAATTGAGATAATTAATATATGAGGGAAGTAAATTGATCTCAGTTCTTTTGTGTATTGATCGCCCCTGCATCTCTCAGAATCTAAATTTTTCATATTCCATATTAAAAAATTTATCAAAATTTTAATTAAGGTAACTTGAAGGCAAGTCCCTACTCCTAGAGAGCATCCAGGCAAACATATGCCATCATTGTTGACACCGCCTTCAGTGGACCCGGCAACCATTCTTATAATGCCATCCCGGCAAAACAAGAAAATGAAA
>NW_027115239.1:1484638-1497999 GCF_000696795.3 Halyomorpha halys | reverse complement strand
TTTGTTTTTTGTTTCGATTAATCTATGAAATCACTGTTTCATTTACAAATATTTCTTTGGTTTTTGAAAAATCAATCAAATAATAATGGCTCGAAACTATTAATTAATTAATGTAATAAATGATATGGGCTTAATTCCTATCACCACCACTAATACCAATTTTATATGGGAATTGGCGCAACCTAATGGAGGTGAAGAAAAAACGAAATCTCTCCGTAGGAAATGGGATGTTAGAAAATCGTAAGTAGAGGCTGGATTTCCATATGAATGCATATTTTATTCTATTGTGTATCCCGTTTTATATCTATGATCTGCCCAAATCATGATTTATAAAATGGTATGTTGAAGTTCAATATTGAACAAAAATGTTCGTTTTGCTCTTATTGGACTTAATTGCACAATTTTGATTTTCGTTGAATAAAATTGCATATTATGTACTTTTTCCAATAAATTAGATGATTTAGATTTTAGATAATTAGATATAGCAAATATAATAAGGAATGTCAAAATAAATTTCCCATACATATAGGTATTTAAACAAATGTTTATTTATTATATTTATATTTCATTGTTTAATCCATGCAGACTCCTATTCAAAGTAAAAAAAAAAATTCAAGTAATCACAAATGACTAATATTCTTTGAATAGTATTAATCTTAGTTAACCATGAATAAATCTTTCTAAAATAAGCTTCATTGTTTTAAAAGACGTTCACTGTCCCTGTTATTAACTTGGATTCCCATTACGCTTACTTCTTCCAAACCTTCATAATTCCGTCTCATTTGATATTTGATATGTTAGTAGTAGTTTCTCATATCAGCTTTAAGTCTTTCGTTTTAGTTGCGATTATTTAGCGATTTTACTTTGTTTCTGCCAAGATCTAAGATTTCAATGTATGATTACTATAAATTAACAATGAGGCAAGCGAAGAAAATGACGCCACTGGATTAGATAGATTAATGATGTGTAGGAAATTCTGAGGCGGCTGGATCTTCGAAGGTGGAGAAAGAGAGCAAAGATATCTTGGAGATGTGTTGCCAGTATTAATGGATACTTCGGTAGTTAGAACGTGGTGGCATGACAATAATAAATAATAACAATAAAGTTGATTTTTGCAGAATTTGAGTGTTTTATACACAATTTTAAACATTCCGGTTTTTACTACACGTTTTTGCGCACAGTGTTAGAACACATGTTTTTACTGCACGAAAAGCTGGTCTCTAGTTATAACAATGTCAGTTTTTACATAGAACCAATTTGTATGTAGATTTTTAATTTAAACAGTAAATTAAAGTCCAATATTCAAATATTATAGATTTAAATATATATCTTAGAGAGTGCTAAATGGGTAAGAAACAATTTACTCTTTAAATTATCTAGATCTCTATAAATTAAATTTTACAGTAGAACTCGTTTTTAAATTATAATTAAATTAGGAATCATTTAAGATTTAGTTAAACATATTTATATTGTCCATAACAAAAGGAATAATATTTTTGTTATAAAATAGTTTACAATTATGAGAGATAGTTGACCGTGGATGATGAATGAGGAGAAGATGGTTGGGGGTGCGGTCAATGAAAAACACAAATAAGTACGATTAACTTATTTTAATGTTTATACTTTCTTTTTATTGTTTTTATTTTTCTATACTTACTGTGGTTGTTATCTTGTTCTGTTTTTAGCCCTGAGGAAGGCTAGAAACTCTAGCCGAAACGTTGGCACATTAAAATAAGTTAACCGTACTTATTTGTGTTTTTCATTGACCGCACCCCCAACCATCTTCTCCTCATTTATAAAATAGTTTACGTTTTTGCTTGCTTAAGAATGGTTTAGGTTTTATTTTCGCTTCATTATATTACTTAAATAAATGATAAAAATATATTTATTTTTATCGATAGTGTTTCTGTTCCGTTTAAACGGAAGGCTGAACCAAACTACGATCATATGACTAATGACTAATATTTAACACCAGCGCCACATGTGGCCGAGAAAACAAAGGCACTCTTATTCGCTAGAAAGCCTTGCCTCTGGGCAGGCATTTTCTTCATCTCTACCCTACTAGAAAAAATGAGTGAGTAGAGACATTTTGAAGTGCCTCCCGGAATAGAGAAGGAGGGAGGAAATCTAGGAATGAAGAGAGGATAACCGAGTCATGGAGTTAGTCCACACCTATCAATACTATTCATACCATCATCATCAGCATCATTAAATCCATAGACCAATTACTCAAAAATTAACACCTAATCATAAATGTTTTGTTTCGCCCCCCTACTTCAATTGTAATTTATGCAATAGATATTCGTTTCAGTTAATTATGTTTCATTTATCATTATTTTAGTACAGTACACTACAATTAAACCAGTGATTCAAAAGTGAAAGAGGGCCTGGCATTAGGTTGAAGGCGCACTTCATACAGTTTCTATTTAGTTAATATTTAAAATTATTAATGTTTATGTTACGATTATGATTATTTATATTGTCCATATTGATAGTTAATTATTATTTAATATTGAGTAGATTTATGTTTACTTTACCGTCTGCATATTGATAATTTTCATATTTACTTACTATTTAGTATAGTATATGATAAAATATGGTTTATGTTATATTCAGCAGAGTGCTGATAAAATCATTAACCCATGTAGAATAATTTTATAGATTAAAAAAATGTAACCAAATATTGTAAGTAAACCAATTTTTTATTTCATTCACTTTATATATTTTAATTATTCTACGAACATATTGTAAAAAAGTCTGATGTAACTTAATTAACCAATACTTAGTAAGTAGCACTGAGGAACGAATGTGCTGAACTAAACGGCCGATATCAAGTGAAACTATGTACATACACGGAAACATAGGCAAGAGGACAGATGTACTGCATGACAAGTAACGAAAATTATATTTAAATGATAGACATTAAAGGAAGTTTAACATATTTTAATTTATTTAATGCACACATTTATTATCCTCATAAATAATAAATTTATTTATTTAATTTAAATACATTTCATTTCGAAATGCAACAAAATAAGAAAAATGATTATTTTTATAGGAAATCGATGAGTCCATAAATAAAATTAGAAAGAGAAATAAGATTCACTCATTTACCTTGTCTTTATAGTTAACTAATTTTTTTTTGTTTTTCTAAAGTAATCATGAATGGATTTGTAATAAGAGATAATATTAAAAACTCTGACAAACAGGTTAATATTATCATTATAAATATAAAAAAAAAAGTTAAACATGCAATAACTATGAGAAATACCAATGCTTGTGGTGAAGCCCATGGACTGGTTAACTTGTCGATAACTAATACTGATTTTATTTATTTTTTATTTTGAACCTTTGAGTCCTTAAGAAAGTTTTGTTGGGATTTTATTGTGATGTATCCTGAGGAAATTAGGTCATGTGGGAAAAAAATAGTTCAGTTTATCCTCCACTGGCCACACATACGATTTATAGTAGTACTTTATCTATTTTGTGCTTTAACAAACAAATTAAAAAATATTTATTATTTTTGATCCAAATTTGTAAGTTCTTTGTATTCCTTTTAATATTAATCTACTAGATGATGCTTAAATAAAAACTACTCTGTTGTTATTGTTTTTTCCTCTGTTTCGCAGATAACTTATGCTTTAATGTCTGAATAAAATTTCAAATTATTGCCTAGTATACATATCAGATTAAAGTGCTATCTAATATGATTTTTTTTAAAGCATTACTTAGGAATAACCCTTGATCCAAAATACTGACTAGGATACATTAATTTACAGAAACCCTATGCAAATCGATTCAGTTGTAGCGAATTAACCATTACAATAAATACTTGTAAACAATAGATAAACAGTATGAATTCCTCAATAGTAACAAATCTAATTCAATCATTAATTTAGACCAATACAATTTTTAATAAAAATTAATTTTACTTTTTTTTTAAATTTATTGTATATATTGAATGAAATGCAATCCACTGCCCCAAAAGTATATACATGCTATGACAATACATTTTATTGTTCTCTACCGGCTAGGAACACTCAAACACTTCTGTTTATCGAGACCAAGATTCAATTCTACTAGCACAACTACTATTCTGCAACAGCCCCTGCTCTAAGTTACTTAGGATATCAGCATCTAAATGTGCAGAGGGTCATTGAGAAATAAAACAGCTAACCAAGTGATAAGAAAGGTAAATAAAAAGTGTGACTACACTATGAGAAGGATGGCTAGGAACTCATCGTTATGCCGCGGCACGAGTGGTCTTATCTCCCACGGCCAGCATCCGACTCTGCTAATTTTTAATCTTACTAGCTCTCGATCCCTGTTTTCTGATGTACTGTCATTAAGTATGTCTTTTGACACTTTAGTCCACATGGCCTTGTCAGCACTGCTCCGCTAGCGTTTAGCTAAGCACCACTCTGTAGAAAATGTAAACCATCAAAACAACAAAAAACTTTTGATTCATGTTTATTTCACATCTATACAATCGCAATATAAATCAACCTCCATGTTAAGATAAAAATACACTATAATGTGTAAAGTTTGATTGCATCATTATGATATAGTATTATGGTAATTATGTAATTGTGTATAATAATACTACAATATAACAGAAAAAATGAATTATATTTTAATAAAAAATTATCATTAAAAAAAGGATTGCTAATTGGCACTTTATTTGTTTTGAAAAATTATTAACTGCTAAATAATTTAAAAATAAAAATTATGTAGGCTACCAAAATTTTTTTGGTCATTTTAAATAAATGTTGATTTTTTTATTTGTGGTGTGATTTTTTCATGTTCTTAATTATTTTTAGAAACAAAAATGATTTATTTTTATCAATGGCTAACGATGAAATTTTAGAAGTCTAAAAAAATGCAAATGGCATTTCACGAATTTTGCAACTGAGATTAATTAATATATTAAAACATTACAAAATAAATTAAATCTGCAACGATTGATTTATAAATTTATACTCAAACTGCTCAAAATATTTACATATCTTTTAGCTTAATATCTTTTGTTATATATCATTTAATTTAATTTAATAAATCAGTTAATAAGCCCGAAATAAATTGAGAGGATTCTTTAAAATCATGAATCACTGGTAAATACTATTTTGTATAGGAATACTATAATATTTTTTCTTAAGAAATTGAAATTTCAATTCTAGTTTTATTTTATCGGTGCAGAATTCGGATGGAGAAAATTACCGACGTACAATGGTTTTAAAATTTAATTTCTAGAATCCATTATTGCAAAATATTCTTGGAAACTCCAGAGTTATATGGAAGAGGTTACATTGTCGACTACCAAAAGGAACTTCATCCACCATAACTAAGATCTGCCAAGTTTCCTCTAGCACAACTAAGATCAAATACGCCCCGAGTCGAACATTCAGAGGACGTCTCTGCCCCATTAATAAGTTTTTATCCATCTGATTCAAGATAAATCACACCAGACATACCGATCACTAAATATTCATGACCAGACATTAATGTTAGATATAAACGTAGGCAGGCATAAATAAATCGTCTACGAAGTACATAGGTTAGGATAGCCTCCTCACCATTTCTACCGGATAGGCAGTTACATAATTATTTATATTTTCAAGTATAAGAATAAATTTCATCATATTTTATTAAATTTATTTGCCGTTTCAAAAATACAGGTGGCATTAAATATACTTCTTCATAGCGAAGCAAAAGTTGGGGAAGGAATTTGATGAAATTAATTTTGGTGATTGTTCACATTAATCCACAAATGCACATTAAACTTGGACCACATCGGAGGGGGCGTTTTCTAAATACAAAGCGTAAGCGAAAGTTGTGGATGAAATCTGATAAAATCAAAATTTCATCAAAACAGGATTAGTAGTACAAGGGATTAGGTTTAACCCGAATTAGACTACAGACAGGCGGCTAGACCGACAAACAGATGGAACCAAAGGTTTTTCCTAATCTCTGAAAAGTAATGTTCCGACTCTAATGTCTGAAAGGTAAAATGTGAGTTTAAATATTTGATTCCGAGGTCACAAATTCTTTTTATTTCCTCCATGACTGCAATGATAGCGAGGAAGAAAAAAAATGTTATAAATAATAATACAATTTTTAATAATAAAACTCATTATTGTACAGTTAGAGCACTAGCATTTGCTGACAATATGGGTGTATTTAGAAGTCAATGTAGAGAGTTCCAATTCAACTTTGGCATCTGCAATAATACACAAAGAAATTCAACAAGGTTATCATTTGGTTACAAGGGTAGTAATACTCGTTCTCTTGGTATTTCTTAAGTTTTAATAAAATGTTTTCCTATACTAGTTTCATTTCGAAATTCTTATAACTTGGTAAACTAAAAGAAGTGGGAGATCGACTCTAGATCAGCATGTATACTCTTAATATTTTATTAATGCAGTTACTTCACTAAAACTGTATAATCTTTGTTTTATGTTTTTCGAGGGACAGGCAGATTGTTCTTATTTGTCACATTGTCTGATCCATGTCCTCCTTGTTAGACCTGAAGTTGATCCGTATTATACAGAATCCGGTAAAGATAAAGATAAGAGGAAGAAATGAACAGCTATAGTAAGGCAGAAGCGGTGGACCGGAAGGGATCAGAGCTAAAAACACGAGCGGAACAGAACGGTCCCGTGAAGTGCAGCCAACGGATTAGGGTTTGACTGACGGGGCTTAGTCTTCACCACCTGCCCCCCCCCCTCCATCGCAAAAACATTGCTCTTCTTAACCTTCTTTCGCCTAGATTACCACACTCCCGGATTATCCTCACGTCATTCTATATCTACACTTCTCGCATTATTATATATATGCTTGTACCCCAGGAACGTCAGTTTGGGTCGTGACATTAAGAAAACTAGTAAAATGGCAAGATATAAGTTTATCAGAATATATGTTTACGAACTGTAACAATCTACTAAATTAAATTTGAAGATTAAAAAGAAATAAATCGCTTTTTGTGTAAATGACTTCTACTGTTTTTCTGGTCGAATCTTGCACCGACAAGAATTGCGGAGGCTTATGAACGAAATTATTTTTATTTATTTATTTCTATCTGAGACCAGGAGAAACGATTATCCGAAATTCATGTACATGACCATTACTTCTGTTAGTTAGTAACTGAACAAATCCGCACTTCAACCTCAGAAAAAAAGGTGGACTACTGGGAGGCTACCGAACAAAGAACAAGCAGATGAGGACAAAAGTGATGGTAACCTTAATTCAACCTTTGAGATGCGGACTCCAAGCGAAATCCACTCAGTATTTTAAAATCATAAAAGAGCATATAAATAAATATGATGACTTTTAACTTATTAAATAGTGTATCAATATATACTTTTATCGTACAAAATATTCAACACATTTACTTACTTTCTAGTGCACGTTAGTCCAGTCACAAAATTAAAATATGAATTCGTCAAGACTTTATGATTAATATTGAAATATATTATCTTTCATGACAGGATTAGCAGTGTAGTGCAGTGTTGGGAAAATCGTTGGTTGTCTTTGGAGCTGTCTGCTAGTCAATGGGTGTAGTTAAAACTAATAGCTAAAATTGCCATGGAAACGAACCTTATTCATGAATGAACCATTGATAAATAAATATCGTATCCATCCCAACAGTGATTAAAAGTAATTATATATTAATATTTCAGAATTATGGTGTGTTAAAATGGTTTGGCTGTTTTCCATTGACAATATCTTCTCAAACCCAGTTGACTCAATTTTTAGTCAATTCGACTTACCTAGTTTTTCAATTACTTTTATACTACGCTTATATTTTATACATCTGTACGTACCATTAGGATTTTAGCAACAACATAATTTGACTTCCCTTTTGGTTCATATTTTCTTTTAGTTCTTTAGCCAATCCTGGACCCTGACTTACTGTTTTGGAATCAACTGCAGTCGAGAGAGGGCACATGAACAGTCCATCTCAATTTTGTCTGAGGTAGAGTAAAGTTTTTATATTGATGTATATTATTCATGAGCAACTTCTGCACTTTAAAGGATTACATTTCTTGTTTTGTACCTTCATCTTTTTAAAAGTTTATATCTCTTTTGAGAAGATGATGATCACTACATACTTAAAATCTTCTGTTCCGACTCTTACATCAAGTATGGTTCTGAAATAGCCTTATTGGAAAGTTACAGCCTAAAAGGAGTTCACGATGAGTTAAGAAAGTAGTTTCCACAATATTCACAAGTAACCGGAAACAGAGAAGACATTGATAAACAGACAGCTTCAGAGACCTCCAACAAGGCTAGTTTTTCACGACCGTCTCAGATATAAATTCGTTTAGGAAGCAGCACTATGGTCTGACCTTTGTACTCTTGTGGCTGTTCAGATTGGTGTTGGGATTTATCTTGCGGTGTTTCAAAACCAGCAACTGTTCAGAAAATCAAAAATATATAAACCTATACATTTAAATATCGGCAGACTAACACGTTTTAAAAAGACTGCCAAAATAAAATAGCCTAAACTGAAAAGAACAAGTTGCAGATAAAAAGAATTAGGGTATACAAAAACAAGTGGGAGAAGGGAGGACAATTATCCGAAGACGAAGGCTCACACTAGCTGAGAGCTCTAATACCAAGGCGTCCCTCGTTAGCTCGCTTTTTGTTCTGCTGCCACTCGACTGTTCCTCTTTCAGTGCCGCCAACCCCCTGGATAAAGTACTACAAAAGGCTTCTTTTCACTAGCGTTGCCCTGACGTTGGAGAATAATCCGAGCCCCTATCAGGTTTGACAGCCGCTATCATATTCACTCTCTCCGTTAATTAGCTACCCCCTGGGCACACAACCTGAAACCTCAGATTCAGAGGTAACTATCATGACTGTGTCCTTCCGGAATTTTTGTATTCAACCTTAGTACTCTCGATACGATAATCCTGCAAAATTTCAAGATTTCCCTGCTTCTCATGAGTGTTTAAATATTATCTTATAACTATTTCGTAGTTTTATTTATAAAAATTACGACTAGATTATAAAATAGGCTTAAAAATGAAACACAGGCTGGACATCGATATGAAACAGAAAAACGTTCAGTTCATTACTAATTACAAATTATAATAAGTAATATTATAACATAATTCAACAAGCCAAAAACAAATAGTTTCCTTACCTTAAAAATGACGATTCTCTAACCGTAGTGATCAAAGGACTACACAGAGACATGCTGTTTTCTAACAGGAATTGATCCTTTTTTTTTTTTCCTAAAAACCAGTCATATCGATTAATTGCAATGCCCATTTTTGAAATATATGAAAACAATTATTTTAGTAAACTTCCAAATTTAATTAAAATAAACTATTTTAATCTAGAAATAAATTAACATTACGTCAATTGTTGTTGTTGTTGATTGTTGCTTGAAGGCGTAAAACCCTCTGGTCATCAACGCCTATGGGATGATAAAAGTAAAAAAATAAATAAATAAAAAATAGAAATAAAAAAAAAATATAAAAATAATTAAAAAAAAAAATAAAATAAAATAAAATAAATAAAAAACATAAAAATCGAAGAGGAGTTATAATTTATAAAGAAGGCGATGTGCTTTTAAAAATTCAAATACTCGTGTAATTTTCCTCATCTGCGAGAGTTTCGGATAAATTTAGGGTCAGTCCTATCCTGTTTATTGTTGGCAAATAGTGAGTACACTCTTCGAAAATATGTCTAATCGTAAGAATGGACTGACAATATTTGCACGTTGGAGGTGGCAGTTTTCTGAACAGATGAGAGTGCGTGAGGAGAGTATGACCTATTCTCAAGCGCTCTGGCCCGCTTGAGAATAGGTCATACTCTCCTGTATACTCTGCGGCTGTCGCGGTAGGATGTCGACCATGGTTTTACTGATCGTTTTATTTCTTTTAATTTACTGGGAGAGCTTTCATCCCACATGGCCTGCCATTTTTCTAATATTTGTAATTTAAGGGGTCAATTGTTTAACGTCAATTGTTTAAGTATGAATAATGTGAAAAAAAAATTTAAAGCAAGAATAATATTATAAGATTAATATTAGATATATTTATTTTTTTCTTCTCAGGTATCTTACGTCTATTACTGTAAGAAACATAACTAACCAAAGAATTCAATCGGCATACCAGTGGTTAAGTGATAACACAGATATACGGAGTAACACTGGGGAGAATTCAAATATTGTCTCAAGAGATGATTCAAAAAGATAAAATAAAACAATAAGAGTTGGGCTGTAGGTCCCTGAGAGCCCCTTCCAAACAATGTGGGTTCGATTCCCACCTGGGGTAGTTAATATATATTTCTCGGAGTTCTTGAGAAATGAATCTTGACACTCCCACCTTGGTTAGTATGCGCTGGTCACAGTTGCTAGGGATTGGCAAGGAAGGAGCACTAGACCAACTTAGCCAGACTAGTTCGGCAAATCGGCAACCTATGGAACATTGAGGTTTTGATCGATGACTTGATTTGTGACAAAGTAAGGAACATGAAGGATTTTGGACTGTAAGGATTGGATTCGGGAGGAATTTGATGGTTTAGTGGAACCCTAAAGCTCAACTCCGTATGTCTAGATAGGCCTTATAATAGTCATGTAGACCAGTCTTTTGTAATGGATTGGCAATTCAGACCGTTTGTCTAATGAATGTTGTAATAGTCGGAATTGACGAGCAGTTTCTTGTCTTTTTAGTATTGTATGAGGATTCCATGTCCGTCGTTTGTCCAGATGTAGTCCTAAGTAACGGATGTTCGACAGGAATAAGAGGGGTATTATTAAGGGATAGTGTTGGGCATGAAATCATGGGCTTACGACGAAGGGTAAATGTGATTTGGTGGGATGTATAGGAATTAATTCTAATCCTCCAGTTTTGGCATCATTCTTCTAGGGTGGTGATGTGGGATTGGAGGGTTTGGGATACAATGTAAGGATCATTGTTCACTGACAATAGACATGTGTCATCGGCATACATGGTTAGAAAAGTGTTGGTTGGGATGTCAGCTGTGAAAACTGTATAAAGGCCAGGACTAAGGATATTACCCTGGGGTACACCAGCAGATTGACAGAATAGGGTTGAATAAGCGCTGTTGTGATTTATTTGAAATAATCTGTCGGAGAGATAAGAACGGATAATGAGGAAGTATGTAGGGGGTAAGAATTTACGGATCTTGTATAGCAGTCCTGGATGCCAGACTCGATCAAAAGCCTGTTCTACACCAAGAAAGACTCCCCAGCAGTACAATCCGCGCTCCAATGAAGACGAGACATCAACCACACGATGGCATTGCTGGATAGTGGATTGGGATGTTCGGAATCCAAACTTATCGTGAAAATAAAGTGTTTTTCATCGCTAAACTGTGATAAGTCGTAAGTCCGAAAAAAAAATATATACCTACTTAAAAAAAAAAAATTGACATATGGAAAAGATTCAATGGTAAAAGTGGTTAGTATGATAATAATTAATACAAATAGGTAAAACTTATTTCATATAACCCTACGTAACGGCCTGACTTTCAGGCCTTTATCAGACTCCGTGTGGATTTCCCACTACCAAGTCCAAAAATCAACACGTCATTCTGGAAACATTCCAAAAGAATTTTCGAAGTAGTAAAAAATTATAGATGTATGAAATATGTTTGGGATAAGATGTCCCTATAATAATGCTTTGATTTATTTTCAATAGTATAAAAATCGTATTATTCTTGTGTTTTTTCAGACTTATGAGGTATCGCAGCTCAAGTGATGTGTAAATAATATTATTAATAAGTTAGTGATGTATATCAATGAATGAATCATAAACTTTTCTTTCACCAAAGTGTTTTCATCATTAATGACTCTGGCGTTATCCAAGAGTTTACCAAACAAGGGCTGTAGAAATTAATTTTGTTGGTCTGCCCCACAGATCATAGAAAGGGAGAGAATATGTTCTTTGTTCTGTCATCTGCTAAGAAATGAAGACGAGTCTAAGAGCCGGAATCGAGCCAGCATCCATTTCTGATTAAAGATGACCCCTTCCACCTCGGCTATTCCAGACCAAGCATTCCAATTACCCATAATATTTGATTATGACTAAATGTCACGGCCACTTCAATGATTGCTAATTTATTATTTATTAATATATTAAATACTTACGGATGAGTTTACTTGTAATCATACCTAATATCGAAATAGTTTGTTCGAATTAAAAATAATACAAAAAGCATTTCAACCCTATGAGACTTAAATTATAAACTGTTGTACTTCCATGTTCTTAAAAAAATTTCATTCTTATTGTTTTCTGAAATGGTTTGAAGATGGCAACTAAAGAAGACATTATCAAATTAATTCCTTACCAAGACTAAGCCATGAAGGGATGACAACTGCGAGCACTTCGAAAAGCACCCCTGTCATTGCACGTCAGCGCTCTCGCTAATGGCGGAGATTAGAGGAATTAGGCACTGCCATCAAAATCAGAAGCTCGCTCCACCGAACTCAGGATTACTTCTTATAACTTCCTTGATCTTTTAATGAAGGCATCTGTTCGGAGAGGTTATTACTTGTCAGATAATAATTCAGAAATTGTCATGTATGATTATCAGGAAGCATATGTATTCAATATTATTGAAACGAATAAATTTATACTGATAAAACATTTTATTTAATGACAAGATTTTATGATAAATGATTATGTGATAGAGTTTCGTTAATAACCTGTGGGCTATCACCTTAACTAAGTCAGCCCAGTGAATATGATATATATAATGTATGATAATATTAATAATGTTCAGTTTTTCTCAAACTATATGATTTGCCAAGTTAAGTACGTATATATGTTTCATGTGGACAAAATGTTGAATCATCAACTTGCTCTTGACATCTGTTAATTGAATTATAGCAACCTAAACTATAATTCATAAATGGTTGATCGCATATCTTCTTAGATTTTTGTATAAAAACCTTACTAATCGGAGTCAGTTTAGTGATTAAATAGTTAATTTATAGGCTACATTGTACAACCGTGGTAAAAAAAAAAACTCTTTGATGTTCAGATCTAGTGGCCCGCTGAATTTGGAAATATTTTTTCACGTGTAAAACCAATAGAAGTACAGAAATAGACTCAAGTATTCAGTGCATGCAGTAAGCAACCAAGAATTAAAGCATTACTGTTTATCGCTGTTGTCTCCTAATAAAGCATATTAATTACAATCAGACGTGTAAGCTAATTTTGAGATATTTAAAATTTTTTTTTCCAAACCCTCTAAAACAAATTTTTTTTTTTTTTTTTTTAATAATTTATTTATTGATATTTACAACTGTATACACATATATACAACAAGTAAATTTGCTGTAGGTGACATAGTGACATGATAAAAACATGTGGAGAATCTACCCA
>NW_027115239.1:1479755-1482792 GCF_000696795.3 Halyomorpha halys | reverse complement strand
ATTTACTAAGTTCAAGAGTAGATATCGCTGTATTTCCCAGATGAGAAGAAAACAAAGGCAGAGTGATACGAGCACTGATCTGCAGTTGCCGCCATGACACCTGGTACTTCTAAAACAAATGGTGAATTAGTAAGTGCATTACT
Source organism: Halyomorpha halys (assembly GCF_000696795.3). Taxonomy (NCBI): domain Eukaryota; kingdom Metazoa; phylum Arthropoda; class Insecta; order Hemiptera; family Pentatomidae; genus Halyomorpha; species Halyomorpha halys. Next base: position 1,482,649 of record NW_027115239.1, on the reverse strand, counting down.
GTGAAAAAGAAAAGTAATTCGTGTTGTGTCGTACCTTTTACTACCTTTGGTATTTTAAGGTTACCTGTTATGTTTAGTGTCATATATGAGCTATTCATTCTAAAAAGGAGCTATTTTAAGTCCGGAGGTGAGGGGCCTCCTCGTGTTGTATCGCATATATAAGATAAAAATAAAAAAACATTAATTAATAAAGATGATAGATAATGATGAAATAATAAGAAAAACAGTCAGAAGTCCAAAAGAAGTGTGAGGGAGGGGGTGGGGGTGCATCAAAAGATGGAGTTATGAGGTGATGTTAATAGGGTTTTTGGGACCTTTCCTCCCCTGCCACCTCGCAGGAAGGGGGGATGGAGTGACTAATATTTAAACAGCAGCAGACATATTAAATATACACCGTATGTACTTAGGTTGATTTTCTAAAGCGTATATTGGCATTCTGGTGCCTTCGATGAAAATTTCATTGACCTTCATCAGTAAGTTTTGACCTTTTCTCTTCAAGTACTAGTTCTGCCTACCTTCGGGCCTGCCTTCTGTGTCACACTTTTTGTTCGGACATAATCGATCTTACTGTTAATTCGTTTTTCTGAAATTTTTCGATTGGACCCAAGATAGTCCCGTGTCAATTCCATTCACTGCTTCCGCTTCCACTTGTACAACGCATTTTCCTAGACTCTATTCTAGCGGACCATTTCAATATTTATCCTCCTTCAATCGACTGCTTAACCACAGTTCTAAGGTTTGTTGTATACGCTAGGTCAGTCTCATCCCAACCTTTCAACCAGATTTACGTTCACAAAAATATTGTTTTATGAAAATAATTACAACGCTTCACAGAGTTTCGATTTAAAAAAAAAAAAAAAAAAAGAAATATTAAAATCCAACTATTCATTCAAAAGCTCACACTGTACTACCTTAAACTTACGCAAAAGAGAAAATGGAACACACAAATTTGCGTCATTTCTTATATGCTTCTCTTCCTCCTTGAATAATTTCTGATTATCATCCTCGTATTTTCTGACTCGGTAATTTATATCAGTCCTGACGATATTTTGTCTGTATTTACTATCATGATTATTACTAGCATGATGGTCAACCAAAATGTCAGCATACAAGGCAGTAATGGTGTGATCACCCTTATCATTCTGTTGATGTAAAATTGAAATATGTCCCAGTAAATTTGACTCATACTCAGTTGGTTGCATTGTCGGTTCTCAACGCTGTAGTGAATACAATAAACGCTATTATCGAGTGAATTTTGTATTCCCTTTGTGTGTAGAACCCGGATCATTCTGACTCTCTGACATTCTGGACTAGCATTAAAGATGAATATGTTGAAGGGAAATCACGTGGTGACAAAACGTTATGGCTATAATGACTTCGTAAGTCACAGCTTTTAATTCAACAACAAAATTTTTATATCTTGGTACATAACTACTTTCATAATTTTAGTTTTAAGTTTTGTATTATCCATAAATAACTAAATGTTACTTACGTAACCGATCTAGCCCGAACCCGATATCATTCCTTCCATTATAAACTCCCAAACCACTCAAATCACTAGTTTCTAAACTTGCTTCCTCTTCTATTCCTGGCAATCCTCCGAGGCACCTGAAAAGAAGATGGCCTCATGACCTTATATTGTAAAATGTTTTTAGAGTTCTTGTTGTGGCCAACATATGGTCCACATATCTATTAATGAAACATATGATTTTTATAACGTCAAAAACAAAACAACTTCTCTCTATTGTTTTTTAAACTAAAAAATAGACAGATGACTTCTTAGCGCTTCTACGTGTTCACACATCGTCTCCTCCGCCCTCGTATTGAGTATTTTTTATATTATTCGCCAAAATGACGAAGAAGATACCAGAGGATATCAAAATTCAATTTGATAAACTTAAGGAGAAATTAATTTTTTATGTTTCTCAAATTAAAACATGTACTTCTCAAGGGCGAGGTATTGTAAAAGACCCTGAAAAATTATTCTTATTCAAAGGTATGTACTCAGAACTGAGACCTTCTTATACTTCTTTCTGCGAGACCTACGATTCCCTTAAAGATCTGAGCTCCGAATCAAATATTTCATACCTTTTTCCAACTAAAGAAGATCTTTCCTTCTTTAAATCCGTGCAAGAATATTATTATGAAGGTCTTGCCATCTATGAACATTACATGAACCCCACTCCTGTGGGTCCTCTTGCCTCTGCAGCCTTAAAGGCTCATATCAATTATCTTCACTCGGTATCACAACTCAATCTTTCCTCGCCAATGACAGCCAAGACCCATACTAGTCATCATTCTGTCAACAATAGCATAATTACAAAGTGTCCAAGCTTCAAGAGAGTCCTCAATAACCATCGTTATAATTTAGGTACAGTTGAAGGAACACTTCAGCCAACCTGTAATTCAAAAGATCTTCCTCAAAACCCTGGAGTCGCAGGCATACCTCCCTGTTCCAATTCTACACGCCATTCTAGTTCACTGGGTCATTGTAGTAAATTTATAAATTCCTTAGTGGTACAACACAAAAAACATTCTGTCCGTTCAGGTGTGCCAGAGCCACTTATTGATATTTCGTTGGAAGTCACCTCTATACAAACTCACTCACAACAGTTACCCTCTTCTTTGGTGTCTCCTAGCAGTCCTCATGGTTCTACTGAGCTCCAAAAGCATGAATTATTAAGGTCAGATCGTTCAGCTACATCTGATCCTAATAAATCTAACGACATTTCGTTAGAAAATATTTTCGTCCAAGACGAAACTCCAGGATCAAAACGCCCAGCTGCGTCAGATTTTAGTTACGCTAGCGACGTTTCGCTGATAAATAATTGTCTTCCATTTCCCTCACAATTGCGGCGCACCTCCAAGTGGTCCCCAGTTGGTGGTCTTTTTTT
>NW_027115239.1:1411892-1478070 GCF_000696795.3 Halyomorpha halys | reverse complement strand
CTTGCCACGGGTCGAGCCGAACTGCCGTGGATGACTTGCAGCACTTAGGATTGGTCTAAGGCTTTGGACGATCATGTGCTCCAGGACCTTACTAGCTACTGGAAGGAGGCATATTGGTCGATAGGATTTAGGCGCTTCCTTATCCTTACCACCTCCCTTGTAGAGCAATCTCAAGTCCCAGTTGGTGGTCAACCTGAACCTACCCGCCTGCCTCAGCCTGAAATCTTAAAATCTAATCAGTCTACTCCGTTAGACGCTGATAAAACCAATGACATTTCGTTGGATGTTACCTTTATACAAAATTACTCACAGCCCTTACCCTCTTCTGTGAGGTCTCCAGGCAGTTTTCTTGGTTCCTCCGAGCTCCATGAGCTTGATCCCTTGAGATCAGATCGTCCAGCTTCATCTGATCTTTATAAATGTAACGTCATTTCGTTAGAAGTTACATTTCTCCGAAATGGTTCATTACGACTCTACCCCAAGAGGTCCCTACTCACTGATCAAAAACCTCTCCTAATTAGTGTTTCTGAGTTCAAAACTCATAGATCTAAACGCCCAGCTGCATCAGGTCCACACCATACCAACGAAATTGCATCAGGACTTCATTATCCACGAGATGATGCACTGCCGCACCTTACCTCCAAGTGGTACTCAATGAATTACCGCCTTCCTCCTGTTCGCTAGTTAAGTCTCGAAGAGGCCCTGCAGCTGAAAAGGAAAATCATATATTTCCTTCTATTAGGTGGCGAACACTTTGCTCATCGGCATTGCAACCGCCCAACTCGGTCATCATAACCAGGGCAACGTAGGAAGCCGATAATTTTCCTAAGTGGTTGTGTAAGGGTTGCAATGTTCATTAGAATAAGGTTCCATAATATTCTCGTGTATCACTTCAAAAGGTCTATTTATTTTCTTTCATGTAATTTTCGTCTCAGATGCCCCACAACAAGATTGCTTTGCATATGCACCGTACATCTCATAAAATTAATCTGTCTTCTCTTCTTTACTGTCGTCATTCCAACTACTTGAGTCATTCTTCTGTTGTTCACATATCCGCTTCATACCTTGTATTAACCTTCACGCTTTTCTCTGGGCATCATTCCCTGTAGTATCAAATACCTAATTTCTCTGATACTAGATAAGTTTAAAATTTTAAACAGGCGGAATGGTGTGCTCTTTTATTACGCCACTTGTTCAAATCCTGCTGCAGTCATAACCCTGCTCAACCTGAGGCAAGCTCACCTTTTACAAACATTCAAACCATTCTCAACTCTCTTGCCACGCCAGAAGATGTTATGGATGAGAACGTCAACCTACTGAAGCGATGGCCGGTAGTGAGGGAAATCTCTCAACACTGTTGGCAAAGATCGAGAATGGAGAATTTGCAACAACGGACATTACCAAGAACAAACCTTAACATTAGTGACCTCGTAATCATAAACGTGGAGTACACATTTTTCAAGATTTGACCTATCAGAAGAATCATCGCCACGCATTCTGGGCAATATGGGATCGTGTGAGTGCCAAATCTAAAAAACAAAAACTGGAGAATGTCAGCACCGAATTATCAAACTAGCTCTCCTTAATCCCGTTAGTATCAATTTAACACTTTGAACAAATTTTAGGCGGGCGGTATGTTGCGGCCAACATATGGTCCACATATCGATAAATGAAACATATGATTTTTATAACGTCAAAAACAAAACAACTTCTCTCTATTGTTTTTTAAACTAAAAAATAGACAGATGACTTCTTAGCGCTTCTACGTGTGCACACATCGTCTCCTTTATCTCCTCACTACGCACTCGTAGTTACCAGTACATCTTAACCAGCTAAATCATCTTAGCCACGGCGGGCGGACTTCTTCAACTCATCCTCCAAGAGGACAAGACGGGCGGACGTACGTCCCTTTTGTCGATCTACTTCCACGAGAATATCCTCTCAGAACAACCACAACCGGGGCCCCACCAATCACCGGTGAAATAAGACCTTTTTTTTCTTTTTTGTTCAATTAATTTAATTTTATAATAGTGTTAAGCTTTCCTTTTGTTTCTAGTTGTATATTTTGTGTTCCTTCTTATTATGTTAACTTTTTTAAAAATACAAAAATAACAAAATTCGGCTATTCTTTTCTTTTCACGATTAGCCTAGTAAAGGTTCCTTTTGAACCCCTACCCGCCGTAACAGTTCTACTCCTGGGTAGTTTCTCTATTATGCTGTATCATATCATTATCATTATGTCATTATGATAAAGTTTGCTTGTTGTATTTTTTATACAGTTGTAAATATCAATAAATAAATAAGAAAAGTTTTGAATTAACAGGATTTTGTTTTTAATATTTATTTATTGCTATTTACAACTGTACATTATAATACATTTAGTAAATCTGATCTAAGTAATTAACAGGATTAATAATGATTTCAATGCTAATGGCAACACATACTAAAGCAGATACATTAGGTATCATTTATAGTATATACAGTTGAGATCTATTTTTTTTTTTAATCCTTGCAGTTAATTATCAAGAATTGTAACTAATTTTCCACTAAATTCCTGGTCAGAATCTTGTAAAGTTAGTTGTTATAGTAAACTAAAATTCAATGGGAAATTACAAGACATTGTAAATATGATTCCAATCCAAACGTAACTATCTCCCTGTTCATAGCAAAGAATCGTAATTTTTAAATTATCCATATCTAAATTCAAATCAACTAATCTTCAATGATTAAAAAAAAAAGTATTATGAACTTAGTTACTTATTTATTTCTGAGATTATTTTAGAATAAAACTTGAATTCAATAAACAATTATTCACGGTGATTTGACAAAGAAAAATCCTTCCTTTTTTTATACATAATTTATTTTTGATAATTTTTCTACAGCAAGAAACGTGGAGGTGTCAGACATTTCCAGAGATACTTACAGATATCCCAATAAAAAGATAGATAAATTATAGGCCATTTAACCAGAAAATTCAGGAATAATTGAATCGAATATAAAGTTAAAAAAATTACTCCGATTTTTTATATTTTAGTACTCACTTATTGTTAGTAAATATTATTAAATAAATTATTAAAATCAAATTAAACCTAGAAGAAAAAAAAATCAACATATAAAATATATAATAAAAAGAAATATAAATGGAACTGCTGGTTGCATTCATTTATTCTGTAGGCTTTAGAATAATGATTCCAAAACTTATTATCTTTCATAAATCACTCTATTTTTATAAATTACCAAAGTAAAACATAATTCTCAAAAATGAATTCAGTAAACTTGATAACGAAAAAATATACAAAACTTCCTTTAAACTTTTTACCGTCTTGACTAGTTAATTCATGATCTAGTTAAATACCTGCCATATAATAATTTCGAGTAAACTAATGCTACACTCAAAAAGCTGCCGGAATCCGAGGTATTCATGAAATGAATTTATATTCTTAAACGAAAATACTGATTAGTTGTATAACTGACTTACTTAAAAACAAATCCTTGATTTTTTTTTTTTTCCTAGCCCCTATAGAAAATTGTATTATTGAAATTTTATATATACATTTACAAAAATTGTTCTTTTACTGGAGCATTGCTCCATTCTAATGACAGGTTGAGTTTATATTTTTTAGGAGTAAATCCTTGATATTCAAAATTTACAATTTATAGCACTTTATATTAGCCAGTGTTTTTCCTTACCTTAACGAATTCCTATAAATCATGGACTTTCACTTCAAAACACCAGACCGAATCCATTCTTTGGAGATGCACACTCTCTTAAAGTGGAAAGAAGGTTCTATAAGACAGGATCCAGATCACCACGATACCACCGAAGTCAAACCGGACGAGACTATATTAAAAGGGCCGATATAAAATGTTTATATGTCTTCTAAAGCCTACCAATATAGGATAGATCACGAAGAAGAATCGACAAACAGCCTTGTTAGTAGCAATAAAAAAAATCCTGAAAATGAAACATCTTCCAATGTTACTATTATCCATTTTTTTAAATCAAATATTGAATACATGAATTTACTCAGATGTGCGCCATGTCTTTGGTTATTTAATATTAAACCAAAGTTTCTCCTCCGTTAAGTTTCAAAGGAGTTCAGTGATGTCAGAGTATGCCTTGTAAAACTTAACTTAGAAACAAGAGTTGCAGTGTGCTACAGACTTCAGAAGTTTCCAGGTACAAGAATCTACTGTCAATTTTGGAAGGCACAAACATTCAGTTTGACATTAAAGTTGACGTCATCAAGGTTCATGCTTCTCATAAGCACTGATAGTTCTTCGACAACTAAATTATCTTCCGTTAACATCCGAAATAGTAATTTGTGGTGGTATGTTCTAAATTGCTTTTCACGCGGTGTGTTATTCAGTGTATATTAAAATATTTATGACTTCTGGCTTTGAGAAACAAGTAAAACAATTCTTTTGTTGAACTTTTATAAGGATTTTGAAATTGGAAATGTAAAAGTTACGTGGCTCATTATCTGAAGTGTAGATTTCACTTCCTAAAACCTAAAAATTCATACCTACTTGGTGGCATACTTTTCTTTTTTGGGAGGTGCAGATAAATAATTTTGAATGAAAAAATAATTTTTCAAAACTTGAAATAGTTTAATATTGTGCAAGTTAATGTGCAACAAGAAACATATTTAGGAAATCAAGGGTTTCATACATCCTGTGAAAACACATCACATTTGGCACAGCAAAGTATACCAGCATCATTATTATTACTCAAGGTGCTATATGCCACGTGCCACATTCTAGAGTGTACTTAGCGGACATTTTCAGGGGCAGCAAACTTGCTTAAGATGCTTCTTGTTAGTGAAATTCAGGTTTTGGAATAAGTGAGCTAGACGGTCCAGTTTAATTTTTTGAATAGATTTCTGATAAAGAAATTGTTGAATTTTCATCCAGGCTTAAGTGCTTGAATATTTTACCGTAATTTACTGCTGGAGAAGTTTCGGATGTTTGAAAGACTCCCATGGACAATAAGAAGTCGAAGATATGAATCAGCCTTTTTTAGGGTAAATTGCGCACAAATAGTAATAAACAGTAATCGTACCTTGTATATACCTATCATATAAAAACTACAAGACCATTTTTTTTGTTATTATTTTTCCAACAGCAAGCCAAGACTTAAGAAAGCCCTGGTAAGAAATAGAAAACATATCTCCAATCTTTAAAAGACTATTGAAATCCCTAGGGTTCTAAGACTAGTTAAGACTTAAAAATTATTTTTCAGGTCCACTTTTTACCCAAAAAACCGAAGCTATTTTCTATGGAGGAACTAGTACTCTTTTGTTAGAGTACAATACCCCCTAACTAGCTTTTTGGCAAAATTCTGATATCTAATCTTTATCCACTTTTGTCCCAACTTTCATGAAAACGACATCTACTAATAAGCCAGGTACATACTTTTCTTTCATTCCAAAGATATGCACTTAAAACGGTCTCCATTCATTAAAAACGAAGAGCCAAATTCTTTTCATTCAAAGAATAGTTATTCACTCCGTTATTATTGAATATTTTGAAAAAAAAAAAATGAGGTAGTGATGTATGAGGGAATGAAATTTCCAAATTTTTTTTTTAATTACTGTAATTTGCTGAAACATGAAAAAGATCGTGGAAGCAAATACCTTTAGCATTTCTCATAAAAAAAAATAGGATTTTGGGGAACAAATTACTATAAAACTCTCCTGTTAGAACCATTCCAAAAATATCAAATGCTTACTATTCAAAAAATATTTAAAAGAAAAAAGTCACAATATTTACAGTAACATTTGGGCTGACTTTGCTATAACATCAAAGCTATAAAAACAAAAACGAAGTATATAAGGTTAGATTGGTAACTGATGAACATAGTGGAAAAACATGGATGTTGGAGCACAAATGACAAGGATATTAGAGGGTTATTTATTTATATATATATATCATGAAATAAAAAACATGGATAGCTAATGTATACAAACTAATTTATGTATTTTTTAAAGATATTATTCTAGTTCAAAGATGGTGGCCAAATATTTATTGATTATCATTTTAAAGTGGTTCTTCCAGATCCTCCATCGATACTGAGGAAACAACTAAGCGGTAAACGAAAACGCTAAGTCGTAGCGAAACGTCGGACCACATAAGCTAATAAATATTTTGTAAATTTTGTTTCTAATTTTTTTTCCCATAAACTCATCTATCATCTAAATTTAATCCATTTAGATAAAATTAAAAGCAATTTCGAACTAAATGAGGTTTTATTTATCATTGAATTTATAAATGAATAAATCAAACTGAAGTGTTGCCTAATGCCGCGTCAGGTTGGAGTTGAGAACATTTAAACATAGGTGGTAATGGCTGAATGTTATTCAACACCAAGCAACAGATTTTAATTTTTAAATAATTGGAATACAAAAAACCAATGACGTGAACGTGGCCTGCAAATCTATAAATTCCCCGCAAGTCATAATAATTTTAAATTTAAATTAACGGAAATTCAAACCGTCGGCCCAACTTCACAAGCCAAGACCAAAAAGTGTGATTATAAATAAATGTGACCAGAGTGACCCTGGCAACATTTAGACAGGTCCCTCTGACAGAGTTACCTGTTTGCCGGCTGGATGGGGGGGATGACGGAGGGATGACTAAGTGCAATACCGTGTCCCCGCCCGCTCGATATTATTAAATATTCATTTTATCCGGTTTAAATAAAATTATTCAACTGAATGTAGTATAGGGACCGCGAGGAAGGTAACAAGGGAGAGCTATAGCCCCCGAGCACGATATCATTAGAGGAAATGGGCCCACCGAAAACTAACTGGCCCCTTTCACCACATACACAAACCCAAAACTACCACAAATAAATCATTTTTCACTTACAACAGCCTACCTCCTTGCAACAATACCCTCTTTCACACGCGACGATGTCTTTCTAAAAGGATATTTATGATTGCATTCGAATCCCCGGTTTCGGTCATTACCGTAGCAGTTAAGCTCTTAATAAAGGCTCGCATTTGTAAGAAAGAGAATACATAGCAGATTGTTACAATAAATTAAGCGAGTGTTTAATAAAAGCATACGCTTTGTAAGCGTTCGCACGCAAAGCTGCCCTTAATTCGCTGTTAATTATTCCAACCGATATTATCATAGCTATTTTCATATTTAGAAAGGAATAATATTAATTATTATAATTACTATCGCCTACCTATGAAAACAACAGCTTATTTTCCTTATGAATTCAGACTTAATTAAAGCCAATAATAATAGCAATCTAGTAAAAATAGTCAAACATTTCGTTGTAATTTGAAGTGAATGCAAATAAATCTGTGTGAGTGTCAATAAATCTCTTGTGTATCGCTAATATGGCAGATTTTTCAAAATGACATAGTTTATTTTTAGGTTTACTGCCAATAACTCCTAAAGTATTAGGAACAGCTGAACGCTACTCACTACCTAATAGTTCATTTAATGAGATTCAATTTTAGACCCAATAGAGTTCATTATTTCCAATAATTCTCGAGTTACAGCTTTAAACGCCAATATTTTTCCCAAACAATGAGAAAATTCGTGTTAGCTATTGAAAATACATTATATTATTTTGTAAAAAAAGTAATTTTGATGGGAGTGAATAGAAACAAAAAAAAGTGAAGTGGGAACTTTTACTTTTGGACATAAGCAACTCATTAAAAAAAAAAAAAATAGAATCTATTCTTGATAAATAAGTTTTTTGCTAATAAAATAAATGAATATAATATAATCGGGTAAAAATTATTTTACATTAAAATCTAAGATGTATATACTTCTGTAAAAACACTTGCTATATACCAAATTTTTCACAATTTAATTAATACTTCCTAATACAAAGTTAAACTGCTAACAATACCTTAAGAGTTATTGGCCAAAAAAAATAGAATTTTAAAAATTTGCAATATTAGGCCTAAGCATTCCCTGAGATTTGTAATTTTTATATTTTATCTTTTGCAATCAGTTTATACATTAAAATCCACAGAATAAAATAAGTTTATTAATAAGCAGATATCGACAAAACATCCTGTTCCACAGAAATCATACTTAAGCATTAACGATATCTTTATTTTACAGTCCTCTTCCGTCATTCTTCTCATCCCTCTACTGTACATTGAGTAAATCTATCACCAGGACCAGGGAATTTATCACTCTTGCTGTTACTTTCTTGTAGCCAAACTCTTGAAGAAGATCTTAAATTCACTTTTGCTGTGTACTTGTGAATTTATTATATCCAATATCATAAAAACTACAACTCCAACGAAGATAGTACATTAAACTAGTTTTAATATGTGATAAAAGACATTTGTACGCATGATGATTTCTGAGATATAAACTTCCCAAAATAAATTGACCAATTACTGATGTTTTTAGTACATTTTTTGTGAAATACTGCTTTTTAAGTATATTTCAGAAACTACTGAACGTAAAAAGCTCTATTAGGGCTCGTATTCTAGCAAATTTATTCTTCTTTAAATGAAGTTTTGTCAGGTTCCCTGTTTAAGGCAGTTTTGAAGACATAAAGCGCCGGATAAAAAATTAATGTTTTTTTATTTCACTTAACTATACTCTGGTAGACTTATTTATTTTGACTTTTAATAGTGCGAATTTATTCCAGTACCGCTTCAAATTTCCTGACTACCACAAATTAGGGTGTTTATTTTTTATTTAATTTTAACTGAAACTTCAGAAAAGATTTTTAATGAATCTAATAAAATAAGTAAATTGTTGGTAAAACAAATTTGCTTAATTTGTACCAACCTAGATCCAAATATTGTCAAAGAATCTTCAAAAGACAATTTTAAGAATATACAGTCTCGGTTTGATGATAAGCATTTATAAATAAAATAACTCCCTCTGATTATTATTAAACAAGTGTATTGATTACAATAATAAATTATTGGATAGGCGTTGAAATAATACTAATAAAACATCACTGGCTATAGGAAGAAAAATTAAAATCCAAGAGTGATGGTGGCTTTAAATTTATTACAGGTGATAAGATAAAGGAGAGAGGTGGAAAGTATTTAAGTTTCAGGGTGAATGGGGCTTTAGGGAGTGGTAACTTCGTGATCTCCTACCTACTTAGGGGACATTATAACCATTAATAAAAGTTGAAAGAAAAAATCTAAAGAGCGAGAAAAAAAGAAGGTAAAAATAGATCTTGGAGGTGGATAATGGAAACTTAGAAGAGAAGGGTTTTGAAAAAAAAATTCACTACGTAATTCTTTTAAATGGATTAAAAAAGTTTTGAATCCCTGTTTTGGAGTTTATTTTTACAACGATATCCTATAATATTTTTTACTCTAAATTATTCAAATCACTATTCCCTTGATTCATTGAATAGTTTTGATTTAAAAATGAGTGATTAAATTATCAGTTAGTTACATTTATAAAAGTAAAATCAAATTTTCAAATTGGATAATCAATCTAAAAAGTTCAATAAAAACTAAATATAGAATTGTTGATAAAATAATCCAATAGTTCATATTTCCCAAATCTGACCAAACCCAAACTGCAACATCTAATTTTTAAATATATTTCATCTCAAAACAAAGTTATAAATTTCATAAATATATTTATTATTATATATCTAATCTTGTTGCAAGTATAATACAAAAAATCAAATAGTACAAGAGCCGGGTGTAAAAAAAACAACAGTTATTTCAACCTAACTTTTTATTACTTATATGAAAACAATGTATCATTACAGGTAAAAATTCATGAGTCTACCAAGTATAGTTAGAAAAAATAAAATATATTTTTTTATAATTCGCAGCTCCATATCTTCAAAACTACTAACTGAAAAATCAGTAGTCAGTCAAGTTAGTTTATGACATTTATGTTTATATTAGCACTCATATTAAATTCAGTTTAATGAACTATAATGTAGTTTATAACGTTTATCTACGTAGAAGTAGTAGTTTTATAAAATTTGGCAAAATAAAAAAAAAAATATATTTATTTTTAGTTGTTCGGACAAAATGTTTGATTTATGAAAAATTATTTCAAGAATCATTAAACGTTTGCTATTAAAAGTTCTGCGAGGACTCAAATAATTGCTAATTTAACGTACTATAAAATAGTTTATACCGTTTATCGTCGTAGGCAGATAACTCCCCCGCTCCCTGTTCATACGATCGTCTTCATTCTTGTGACATTCGATTCAGCATTAAATTTTCTACAAGAAACACTCCTTTGGACGATTCTAGAATGTTTTATTTTAGAGAAAAAAATAATTTGGACGTTTTCATATGAATATGAATTTTCCAATCAATTAAAAATGAAAATTAAGATCAATTTTAACTAGTCAAAATATAATAAAAACGTTTTGAAACTGTTCGAGTATCCGTATGAAAGTGCATGGAATACATTTAATCCTACCGTTTCCATTTTGTTTCTAAAGGCTGTCAAGACCGACATTTCAAGGGAGTAACAAAGTATAATATTTGCAGGGCAACTGGTTTCCCAAAGTGTTTTTGTATGTATTTGATAAATATCGTTAGTTGAAGTAGAGCTGGAAAATATTTACTAAACACATTCACTAGGCTGGTCGGTCGAGGGGACGTGTAAATGTGTTAGGCTAATAACCGAGCTGTATTACACTCAATTCTCTTTATAGGTTTACAAAAACAAGCAACGAGGCTGTAGTGCTGGGCAATACTCTTTCTAATAGATAATATCGATTCGCAATGCTACAATAACATCAAATTTAATATTTTCCTTTTGCCTCTAAATTGTCTGAACACGTTTTAAACCTCAATCATTCTTTCAACTTTGATAATATTTCAATTCTAGCTACTGTCCCCAACCATAAAAAATACTACATCTCGAAATCCATACATATCAATTTAACGCAGAAATCAATCGATCATAAAGTGAATAAAGACGGTATTTCCCTGACATACAGACACATCTAAAGTCTCATTAAACCTCCATAATTCTTCTTTCATTTTATATTCTGCATTTCTCCCATATCTTTTATGATGTTTTGTTAAAAAGGGTTAACTTTATTTTTTTTTTTTAACCCTCCACCCCTCTTACTTTCTTTCCCTCTTTCTTTATTTATGTCTTACTTTACATCCTGTTATTTTTATATATTTAATCTACACTTTATATTCATATGCTAACACCAACTTTTACTTGCATTCATTACCTTATATTAATGTTTCTATTATATAATTTACACACTTTTGTACCTCTATTTATCTTGTATATTTTATTTTCTTCATCATATTATATTTATTGTATTTAGTCTTTTAATTTCATTTTTGTATCGTAGAATTTTTATTTTATTATTTTTATTATTATGTATATTATCATTTTAAGTTAATTTTTGAAATCTTTAATTTGTTAATATTCTTTACTTTAACATTATTTTCAAAGGTAACGTACTTTTAACCGTCAATCGCCTCACCACTCACTCTCTCTCTCTCTTAACTGTCGCCTCATTTCCTTGGCCGCTTACCATCTGACAGGTACGCTTGTTAACTTGTTCATTATTTTTCTTAATGCTTGATTTTACTCTTATTCTCTTTTTCCATCTCTTGTATGCCTGTATTTTAATAATTCTTTTTTATCTGTTATTTTCGTTTTCTCTAATTGTCTAAAACCTTTTGTTATTCTTATTTAATTTTAATTTTCACTGTTCAAGCTTTTTTTAAATTCTTAATTGACATTGATTCATTAATATTTATAATATTTAGCCCATTTAAGTGTTTGTATCTTTTTTTAAACCCTGATGAAGCCCAACAATGTGGGGTGAAATGTTGGCTCATAATAAATAGAATTACAACTATTTGAGTTTTTTCTTTGACCGCAATCGGACCATCTCCCTTTTATTATTACACACGGTCTATCAGCAATCTTCCAGTATTCATTTTTTATTTCTGCACCGCCTAACGAAACTATATATTCTCACAAATCAGATGCTATTTTATAGGAAATTCATCAGACATTTAGAAAAACTAGAAAGATGAAGTCAAAATTAAGAAATTAATATTTATAAAAGAAAAATTAACAGTTCTGCTGGGAAAATTTATAAAAAAAAAAAAAAAAAATCTACTCTGATAATGCATTGAGTTAGGAAGATTAGCTCGGTGCTACTGAATTACAGTTTCGATAAAATGTCTGTACCTTAATTACTGGCACTTCCTCCTTTAATTTTTGCGACTCGGTAGGAATTATGTTTGAGTCTCATTTATCCAAAAAAATAAATAAATAAATAAAAATTCAACTATTTTCAACTTTAAACAATAACATTCTCGATCAAACAAACAAAAAAATTGAATGTTAGTTTAACAGTTATTGTAATTAAAATTTTATAAACTTTGTTGTTTGGTTATATTATCATATCATAAATCTTTATCCACAATGCTAATACATTTCTGGGTTTTTTTTCAAATGTTATTCGAATTTATAAACACTTCTTCATCTTATTTTTTATCCATTAAAACAATTAATTATATGATAATAATAACGTGAACAATTACAACCTATAAGTGGTCAAGAGTTCAGTACTTTATACGCAAGTACTGCTTTTTGGACAATTATACAAGGAGGTGATTTTTTTCAAGATCATTATCAATCACCATACTTTCCTCAATTAATGGTGCCCACTTTATGAGGCTGGGTGGATCCCAGGAGGGCTTCCGAACCCACAGGTTTGACTCACGGCGATATTTACAGAATAAATAATAATCTGTCACCTGTACACTGAATCTGTGAATCCGGGTCCTTGGAGGTTGTAATGCAGCGCCTTATCTCTCTGGCTCAGGTCAATATCATCTGTATCAATGTGCTTATTATGCCTGTGCGTGATTAGGCTCAAATGCTATATCAAATATGGCCGCCAAATATTAATACGTGTACCGATCCTCACCCAACTACAGGAGCAGATATTGAGTGAGATCTACTGTGTATTTAATTAAGTATTTGATTGATACAATCTTGCCCATCATAATCTGAAGCACCATCGACTGATTTCACGTGTATACCATTAGCATTTGTAAATAAAATATAATTTAGTAAATAATTATAACGATGTTATATTTACTCTGGTTTTATTGATGCTTCTTCAACAATTCATTTTACTCAATGATACTGCACATTTCCTCTTTTGCTTTCCTGTCCTCTGCATGCCCAAAAGGAAATAAATACCTTTTGTCCAAGAATTTCTTTCAGTGAGATCGGTTAATTAAGGAAGCCATCTTACAGCAAATATTTAACCGGATTTTGTTTGCCTTATTTCTCCCTTAAAACCTTAACAGCTTGAAGTAGGAAAGAAGTCGAATTGTTTATATTTCCAAAGAAATCGGAAGCTCTCTAAAGCTCTTGAAGCAGAAAACTAAAGGGGCCGGTAAAACTTCAGTTTAGGCTGTCTTGTGATGTTTTAATTATAGGAGGAACTCTGGAGCTGCTGGCTTTCATGAAATATGGCTCTTATTCAGTGAGCAGTGGTTTGGAGGGGCGAAAAGTAAGGCTTTGACTCGCATGCCTTTTGAGCCGAACGGGAAATTAACATAGGGAGGAGCTAAAAAGGGGAGAAAATCATTAGACTATTCATGAATCAAAAAATTAATGAGGAGAGTTCTCAATGGCCGTCGGGAGAAAACTCGGCACCCCAGGCTATGGGATCCTACACCACACAGCGCCTTATTCAGTTGCCTCCGATGTCACGTGTCTGTCACCGGTAGGCTTCAACCACTGGTCTAGCTCTATATTTGACAATGATATTTGGTTCATAATTCATTTTTTTTTTTAATAATTTATTTATTGTTATTTACAACTGTATACACATACATACAACAAGTAAATTTGCTGTAGGTTACATAGTGACATGATACAAACATGTGGAGAATCTACCCACTGATAGAACTCCAATATAATTCAATATAAATTACATATTTACCTTTTAGTACCGAATTATGTTAGTTCGCTTTATATAACCATGTCACATTTTGCAATTTTAAATTAAATAAAATTATTAATACTAGATTAACATACCAGACTAATATAAAATACAAAATGATATTAAAGAAAAAATAAATATCATTAATATAAAATAAAAATTATTGTGCTTATCATCATTACCATCTCAATCCATGGAAGGAAAAGCTTCAGCCATAATGGGAAGTGAAGATTAATGCCATCAACCCACCATTAAATAAAATTTGATCTTCACAAGCCGAAATCGAACCACCAACATCTATTATCTCTATATCACCCATATCTTACAATCTGCTTTAATGTATAATTATAATTAGAGAACTCACTCTACCATTCTGAAATGGTCGTTTTTCTACACGCCTGTATCAATTCATTTTAACTAAGATCAAATGTATTTAATGTATTATAATGTACAGTTGTAAATAGCAATAAATAAATAAAATAATAATAACCATTCTGAAATATGTGAAAAAACAGAATTATTATTGATTTTATTATTCGGTTATCGTGATTGTATTTTCAATCATATAAGTTTTTAAATGTAATGTAAAATACACAAAAAACAAAATTGTATATTAGAGTGAAAAATAGTATCAGTTCAGTTTTAGTCCTCTTATTATATTTTTGACGTACACTTTTCGATGGGTCTAGAAGTCCAATTCCGCATTTTCAGTCATAAGTCTGTAACCCTATCTATGTCATGATTATTTCTCACACCGTTGGACCGATGTTGTAGCTTTTTTTGTAGAGATTCCATCGCTGAAGGCTAATTACTAAATTGATACATACGGTATATGTCAAATGGACGAAAATTCTTTGTTTCTATAGACATTTAGTACGAGATAAAATTTTACACCATGCCACTTTTGTCAAATTTAAAGTGATAGAGTGTAATAGACATTGTAAGGGAGTGATTATGATATTAAGTGAAATTGTGATAATAGGAGGTTATTTAACACATTATGATAAAATGTGTAATTAATGTAAAATTAATTTATTAGAACATATTGTTCCCTAATTTAATAATGTTTTGTAGGTTATTGCCTAATGATAAAATTTGATAAAGGGATAATAGCCTGCAACGGTTTGATAACCAATGTTAGCTGTGATAATGTAAATCAGGTAGGAAATTTATGCCTCAAAATGTTTTTTAAATTAATCTATAATGATTGGAATGTAGTTGATATTGTTAAATAGATCCTTGAGAATGGCCAGAATAGCCGAAGAAAATAAAAAATGTGAGACTACAGGGATATTTTTATTATAATTAACAATTATTAATAAAAATATAATTTTTTAGTGCTCAGTTGTCAGAAATAATTTGAACACATAAATAAGTATAATAGAATAAAATTATAATACTAGCAATTATCATTTAGTTTACAGCTATTATCAAAATTAGAGAGATCACTTACTGAGTTAAATGAATAATAATAAATTAATTAGTTGGTATTGCAGAACACAAACACGATTGTATGTAAATTTATAACATATTGTTTTCAGTCGAACCATCAATTTAATGATCTTTTGTTTGTGTTTATTGGTTTAAGGTTAGTAAATTGTGAACAAAGCCCATGTATCTTTGCTAATAATGGTCCGGGTTTGGTTATCTGTTTTATTGTTTTCTGGAAAATTTAATTTATTTTCAAATAATCAATTCCTAATTTACCACAGTGTTGGATTTTCGAGTTATACTTTTCCATAGATTTATTCAATACATGAAATGTTTATGGAATTGAAGTCTTTCGATAAGTTTCATCAAAATCATTGGACAATTTTTTCAATATAGCTAATTGAAAAAAGAATTTTCGCCCATATCACATAGGTTATTCGATTGGGTACAAAAAAGCTACAACATCGGTCTATCAGTGTTAGAGATTTGGTACTTAGTCATCAACGGTCAAAACCCTACAAAAAAAAGCAATAACATCGGCCCACCGGTGCGGGACATAATCGTGTCATAGATGCACTTATGAATGAAAATACAGAATAAGACTTCAAGGCCCATCGAAAAAAATTTTTACATAACTAATAATCAAACCTGTCTCAAACAAGATATTTCATTAAGTATAAATTATTATACAATGCCTGATATATCATTTCTAAAACAAAGACAAAGTAAGTTCAGGGAAACTTAAATATTAGATTTATAAAGCCAGATAGTTTTCTGCATAGTAAATCGTCGGTCGAATGCCAAAGCAGAGGGTATGGAATTGCCTAAAAATAATATGTGTTAATTATTGCCACAGATTTAAAGTAACAGTTAATTTGTAATTATCAGGTAATTATTAAGTATTTGCGATTAGTTACGTCACATATATAATTGGGTGTTTTATGCATTGAGAAGAGAATAATAAAAAGACACGTAAAAATTCATGAAACCCACAGAATGTCCCACACTTTGGCTTGCCACACAATCGACGATATCTGACGAGCCTCCTGAAGTTGTTTTTTTAACTATTTACGGAAGTCAGGACACAGTTATGGATTTTTTTAAAAAGAATTTCACAATAGATATGAATGTAAACCAAACTTTTACCAATCTTACAATGTGTGCACCATGTACCGTATTCAATCCTCAAACACCGTTGTATTTGGATTAATATAAGTTCTAACTGTTTGTATAAAATACAGCTACGCTGTGTTACTGTTATTCTTCATAATATAATATTATATTACAGTAGTAACGGTTATAGAAAAAGAATGTGAAAATAATTGTACAGAATTAAGTAAATTACTGACTGTGGGGAACCATTCGTCGACATGCAATTTGGCTTAAACTGATTGATAGGTTTCCAAAACCACGCAGTGATTCTGTGGTATTCCCTTTATTGGCTGTAGAAGATTTATTGGATTAAGAAGGCTAAAGGGTTTACTTCCAGCAAATAGTTCCAATTCATTCCTAACCCCTAGCCATGAATCATTTTGGTCTGTATTCCTCGCCAGCATAAAGTAATGAGTTAAGTATTCAGCTGCCAGTATTGTGTACAGTTCTAACATTTAAAGATAATAATAATTAAATATTTTATTCTTTATTTCTTAAACGGGATTTTGGAGAGGTTATCTCAAAGGCTAAAACTGACATCTACTAAATGTAGAAATATTTGAATGAAATTTCTTAAGTTACAAAAAATTACGCCATATATAAAAGTAAATAGTGAGACTACAACTAAAACTATGTCGGCATTTGAAAGCGCATTCGATTTTATGCTACACAATACTGTTTTAAATCTTTAGAAATACTTGAAAACTTAGCTTTAATATCATAAAAACATTTTTTTTTTAAATGTATGTTTTTGTAATCATTCCAACTCGTCAAATTTTACAACAGCTTCAACTAGAAGATTTCACATTTCAATAATGTACCAGTAGTCATAAAATAGAATAATGTTAGAAACACCATCGAATTGCTCTCATATTCAATCATTACTGTCCAAAGCCATAATTCTCCTTACGTAGACTCAAATCAAATTATCCATCAGGACCTCAATGTTCGATATGTTGCCAAACATCCAACCATCCAAATCCACTTGTTTCTAAACCTAGCTTCTCCTTCACTACCTGATAATCCTCCTAGGCGTCTGAAAAGAAGATGGCCTCGAGTTGTTCTCCTGTAGGAATGTTATTGGAGATCTATGAATTGGTAGATTCTGCACATGTTCATCATGTCATTGTAAAACTAAAATCAAATTTAACTAGTTGTATATTTTTTAACAAGGTTGTAAATAGCAATAATTTTTTTTTTTAATTTAATGTTATTTTATTTAAGTATTTTAAATATAAGAGTCACAAATAAAATTTTATCTAATCTGATTACTTGAACTGAAGCTATATTTATATCTACTTTATCCCAAAGATATACTCTAATTTTTTACATGCGGGAGAATCGGATTGTTTCTGTAGATGAGGAGTAAGAGGGCCATCTGCGCACTTACGAGTTTGAAAAATCAGCGCCTTAATATTAAGCGGTTTAATATTGAAACACTGTTAAAAAAAAGAACGGTTACTTTGGCGCCCTTTATGTACCAGCGTCCTTGACGAGAGCACACATCGGCCCATAAGGAACTATGATATTGCATCGACTCATTTGCAAATTTGAGAGATGGCTTATAGCATAATGGAGTCATATGAAATGGGAGGCTCTAGGGTATGAGTTAAATAAAAGTAAAACAAACTTTAACAATATTATATAAATACAAAATAACATCCGTTTGCTCCGATACATTTCTCCCAGCGCCCAACAAGGTTTTTTATTCTTCGTTTGGAGAAACGTTTTGGGAAGTGGTGTAATATTCATTAGAGATTTCAGATTATGTAACTTATTGGACAGTTAACTCGAAAAAAAATGTGATTTCTGATTGAAGTTCTACCTTGCCCATTGTATTTACCTGACAAGTTACCAACTGCCTAAAGTTTTTTACAGAGTTTGGTGCAATTTAAAAAAATTAAACATTCCAAATTGAATTCATTACAGTAGTTCATTGATTCTAATCCAACACATTTCTTTATCCAAGAAATTGAATTTCTTGTTAGGCGTTGGAAGCAATGTACTGAAGCTAACGGAAATTATATAAAAGAATGTATCATCAATGTTCGTTTTTCTATCATGACCAAGGAACTGGCATTTCATAAGTTCCAACCAACAGTACTGAGGAGAGCTAGTTTATGTTTTTCTCCGTGATGGACGGAAAAATTTGCCAAAGACGAGGAGGCGGAAGAACGAACTGCCACCATAAGCCCTAAGTCCTCCCCTATCAGAACCATCTTTAATTTCCTACTCGCATATCGTTAGAGAGGTTCGTCAGGGCGATAGTGCTGTGTGTGATGATGCTCCTTTAGCTCCATTTCGTTTATTTCACTTGGCCTCTTCCCGAGGCTTGCAAATTAAATATAAAAAACATGTTCCCCTTCCATTTTACAAAGGAGGCAATTGCATTTTTATAAAACTAATTAAAAAAGCACGAACTTGCGAACCTTTTCGTTGCCAATCCAAAAAAAATCAAAAGTTCTGTTACTTAAATTGGGATAAAAAATAAATTTTAGAAACTGAAGAAAGAAATCATTCTTTTTTTTCATATTTGTCAATTTTTAAATCTTTTATCTTTATTTTAATGTTTGTATTTTCTTGTATGCACACATTTATATCCTTGTAAATATTTTGCTTGATGATTTTTTTATTTTTTGATTTTAAGTAAAGATTACTTATGTAGGACGATAACTTAGATTTTCATGTTTACATGTAGTTACCTTATTTAAAATTTTCATTATTTATATTATTCAGTTTAATTTTGTCTTTTATTTGTTAAAGAGAGAAAAAAGGAAAGGTGTATTGCGTAAGGGTGAACATTTTATTTAGAGATATGTAGGTAAGTAATGGAGAAAAATCAAGATTAATAAAAATTAAAATATAGAAAGGAAAAAATCAAAGAACAAAAATATCATGAATAAATCATACACTACTATCATGTATTTTAAATCTAATGTACTATATGTATATATTATAAGATTATAAGAACACAAACAAGTTCAAGAACTTATTTATTAGTGCCAAGGTTTCGGCCGGAATTTCTAGCCTCCATCAGGTCTAAAAACAAGTAACAAGATAACAGCCAATGAATAAAAGGATATACATAATGATTAAAGTAAATAATATTACAGAAGGAAAATATATAAAAATAAATTAATGAAAGAGGTGGAAATAAAACGTATATATTTACTTTAATCATTCTACATATCCTTTTATTCATTGGTTGTTATCTTGTTTTTTTGATCTTAGCCCTGATGAAGGCTAGAAATTCTGGCCGAAACGTTGGCATTAATAAATAAGTTTTTTTTCGTAATCTACAGTAAAGGTGATGTTTGCTTAATTACCTACAGGATATCAATCTATTCTAACCTTGGTGGGGGGTCAAGTTTTTCATTTCGTGGGAGCCCCACCACCAACCATCTTCTCCTCATATATATTATCCACATTCAATTACCTTCTCATCATAAGTTATAATTATGTCGCGTCATGCAGCAACCCAATGCAATTGGACAGCACAAATTGATCAATAATGTGTTTCTCTATTATCGGTCACGTAGTGTTGAGACATTTTCATAGCCGGTCAAAAAAAAAAGTTTTAGCTCACTTTGTACAAATACTAAATGGTTCCTTATTCAATATTTCTAAAAACTCACTGTACTGAAACATCAGAGGTTTAGTTAATAGAAGGGAAGAAAGAAGATTCAGGATTTTTTCGCAGTGGAAATAAGGATAACTATCTATTTCAATCAAGTTAGTAAAAATCAAATTTTAGCCTCTTTTGTAATTTTTATTGTTGAGTAATCAAATTTTGTTCACATTAATTTGATTGAAAAAAACATATTTCAACAATTTATGCTACTTTAATATTAGAGTGACAAGTAAATTTTTATTTTCTTGGTTGAATACAACACTTCATTATTCAAAATAATGATAATAATGAAAACGTATATACAAAGCTGCATTGTAATACGCACAATCTTCAGATCTAATAATTACCCACTTTTGTTGATGTTTTAAGGAATTTAATTATTTTTAAAATTATCATAATTCATTATAGGTGCTTTCAAATGGTGAATAGTTTCGCAAAGCTCGTATAAGGTTCAGACTGCATGTATCCTGAACATCCATTAATTCCTGCATCTATTTCTACACTTCGCAAAATCTGGGTATGTAAGTTACGTTTATATGAGTTCCAAGTCAGGTAGGAATCGCATGGAATGAACTGGCCGAACGAGCTGAAAGACTCGCGCTCCCGGGACGGGGTGCAGCAATGTTAACTCCATCAGAAATTATCAAACCAGTAGAAAAAGAAATAAAAGATAGATGGTAATAATTGGGGAATGAAAGCTTGAGGAGTAAACTAAAAATTATTAAAAGGACATAACACTTGGGGTACCTCAAGCCGTAAATGTACTAGACTAGGCTGAGAATAGGTCACACGAAGCTCATTCACTCCTATCTTATCTCAAAGCAAACGATTAGCCATATATCCCTGGAATGCCCATATTTCACGTCCCACCTCATTAACCTAGGTATTAAACCCGAATATTTCAAAAACTGAAACCCTTAGATACGATGATAAAACAATAAAATTAATATTTCAGTTTTTTAAATCAAAAGGTTTACTGTCACAAATATAACATCAAACAGACGAAAAATTAAAAAAAAATTAACTTAAAAATTAAATTAAAAACAAAATAAATGTAAGAAAAAATAAATAATAAATTAATGGCATTGATGACCACTTTTATGGTATTAAACAAAAAAAAAAATAAACGGTTATTATTGGTATGGACATCAAACTTTCATATTCAGTAAGCCATTTATTATGATTAATATTATTACTTGCAAAACTTAAATAATATTTATAACAGGAGTGAAAATTCATTAACTGAATTTTAAAAAATTAGGTAAAATATATCCATTAATAATAAATCCTCATATTTGTAGTGTAAAAGGTATAAATATACGAATTCAAGTTATGCATAAAGGAAATTGTAAAAAAATATTAAATCTACGGTGGATTGGGCCTGAAAGGAGAGATGGAAGGAATAAAAAAGAATGACGAAAGACGCAATAAGGGAGTCAATAGTAATCATTCCAGCTGAGAGAAAGTGTAATGAGAAAAATCCAGTTCAAACTTACCGCGTTCTGGATGAGGGACTTGCGAAGACTAATATCAAAACGAATACCTAAAATCGAACACCTCTTACTTCGTTCGGTCTATGTCTATCGTCAGGTCCACATACCTATCCTTTAATTAATTAACAATTAAATTTATAAATCGTTGTATCGATAGGGGGTATTATGCTCATAACATCAAGGCATTGGATGCTTTCTTTCCTTAAGTAAGTTGTACTCTCTCTTTTCTTTTTTTCCGAGATCGTTAATAACAGCTAGTTAAATGTTAATTTGTAAAAAAAATATATTAACTGTTAATATAAACTTTTATTTGTACGATTAGTGGTATACTTAAATGTTTGAAAATAATTTAAAATACTTAATCCTGCCTTCTTCATTACAATCACAATATACAAAGAAAAACATTAAATTGAAATTATAAGTAAAAATGTACATGAGAGAACTGTGAATTACCTTAGGTTGTTTGATTTGAATCTTCTCTAATTTTTTTGTAAACAGCAATAAGGATATATTAATATCATATCCCTCAATCCTCCGTTAAACTGTTATGTTAATCTAAACGGAGGTGACTTAACATTGAAGATCTATCGAAAGTGAAACGAAAATAAATGGTGACCATAAAAAGAAATTTAATTATTAATGGAAGAAATAAAATTACCATTAATGTGGCTTAAAATAGTAGACTTAAATATGCCCAAAAAAATATCATGTGGCTGGGGGATCAATGAGAAGAGAGAAAAGGCAAGCCAAAGACGTACTCTACTACACAGCGTAATTGAGAACTAGAAATATATAATAAACTAATAAATAAAAGGTTAATTAAAAATATAATTAAAAGGTAACAATACTTTGAAACAGCGAGAATTTGAATTGAAATATTAAAAAAAAAAATACTGTGTTGACACAAACAAGTTGTTTCAATATTCATATTATTTATAATACCTAAACAAATAGTTTTTGAATAACTAACCATGGGGATCTCTGGACGTTTATAGCCATACAATCGAAAGATAATATAATCTTAAACAATAAAAAACTAAAATCGGACAAAGGCAAGACTAAGATGTGTATCTTTGAAATACTGTGTAATTAGTAAATCGTAAACTTCTTAATTTAAAAGCTGATTGTATGTTTCTGTATCAATCTGAACGGTTCTAATCTGTCACAAATCAGCAATGTTGAAAGCAGCAATGTAAAGTTGAAATTAGTAATGGTGGTCCTCTTTATGGCGACGTGCAATAGAAAATAATTTATATTACAAAAAAAAGTAAAAGTTTTTTCGAAAAGAACTATACACTATATTCAGAATGGGAAACTAATGAATTTGGTACTAACTAAAATTTTGCTCGTCTCACTTTTTTCTACCATTTCATTTAATGTATATACCAAGTACAGGTTCATGTAGTTAATTTTATAAGTAAACCTATTTGTGAATTTATATTTGTTGTTATAATTTAATCTACATATACTATATAGAACCAACCAACATTTTTATGAAATTGTATTTTAGAAGCTATATAAATTATCTTTCGATAATTTTCTTTTTGCGGAATAACCTGTAACGTTCATATAACATCCTTTCCTCTATAACTCTTAACTGTGTCTTAACATAGTAGACAAATATCTATTCTATATATTTATAGGCAATAACTATATACAATTCCTGTATATTTATAAACAAATATTTATTTCTATATATTTATAGACAATAACTCTATTCCTTCTTTGCTATCTGATGATTACTCAGGGATAGTCATCCTCGGAATATGATAATTTAAATTTGGATATTTCCTCTATTTACTATTATAATATTATTTCATCTATAAATTAATTTTCATTGTTATTTTCTGTAGCTAATCTGTTTGATTAAAAATAATCATTCTTTCATATTACTTTTTTTTCCTTTTAATATCAATATCAGTAATTTTTATTATTATTTACATTAATTTTAAAACAAGAAAAAATCTTAGGGTCGAGCATTTTTATAATTTTCTTAACTGGTACCTGACTCTGATTCTACGACCAACAATAATATAAATCCTAGCATAAATAATATAATATTGATAAATTAATAATTTATTAATTATATTTAATAGAATTATATTAATTATAATAAATATAATTAATAATTAGTTCTGTTACTACAAATTCGTGCCCCGAAGATTTTTTTCTTGTTTTATAAAAAATATATATATATACATATAAAGATAAAATAAGAAATAAATATTTATTTTTATTTTTAATACTAATCGTCACAACCCCACAATACAACCAGCCGATATACTGGCTAATTACATTATGAATGAGAATTACAATACTGAAATTTCATATCTTTTTCATGAAACTCTATACAACAATTAAATAAGTAAATATTTCTTATACTTTTTACGGTCTTAATCACCTTAGTCAGAACTATAGATATATGGCGGTTATTTTTTTTATGTAAATCTTTAAATTGTTTGTTATAATATAAATTGATTAAAAACAGAATTAGGTGGTCAGTAGAAATATGGAATTATTTAACATTAAATAGCCAGACCTCAATAACCACCCCTCTGAGCAGTAAGGATTCCTTCACATCTGCAGTGTACTTAACTTCTAATGGACCTAGGCAGTACCACCTCAATAATCCGAAAATGAGACCCAGAGAACTTATGTTAGTGGCACACGTATATATGATTTATACTATATTCTCTTATAATTACTTCGTTTAATTATTATATACAGCTTTAACTTCTTAATATATTCTTCATTTTTGTATTGGCAGATATTGTTCATTACAAAAATAAAACTACCTAAAATTCAATAATTTGACACGTTATTACTCTCTTCCCACGTTGGGGCGTTTTATTAGACATAAATATTGATGGGGAAAATGTAGATTGGTTTTTCTATGCTTCCATTACAAGATCTAATGAAATTAGCCTATTTAGTAGTTTACTATTTAGTAAGAAATTATATTTATTCTCAGATTTTCCAAGTCAGCAACTCCTCAAAACTCCTTTTATCTTTCTTCCTTCACTCTTGGGCTTCTTCAGATTACGCATGTTTCAACCACTTTTCTTCGATCGAACAGAACTTTGTAAGCTTATACAGAAATGTTATATCAGTTATATTTCCTTAAAAATAGATAACTTGTTTTTACGGAATTTTCAAATACTGCTTAACTTATTTCAGAACCACAATTAAGACACTCACGATTACTATTCAAAAAGAGCAGCAGAGTATTGTTTTAGCCCAATTAAATAAAAAAACTCGAATATCAAGGAGCATTTAAGACTTCAAAGTTTAGATGCATACTATCATCTTTTTCAAAGTAAATCCAGAATGACAAAATTAAATATTATGTGTTGTTTATTTTTCAAAGAATCTGCATTCGCTTTTAAATCACCGGAATTTTGTGAAACCTGAATTTTGAAAGTTCCAACAGCCGATAAGACAGTGTCTCATCTTGGTTAGAGACTTAGTAATTGGGCACTCCCCCTCGATTACCTTCTCAAAGTCAAAAGATAGAAGAGACATACTCAAAATCGTGGCAGAATTTTCTGAACCACTAGCTCATGCTTCTACTCATTGTCTCCTAAGGAAGTGAATATATTTAAAATTGGTTATTGAAGCTGAGTTTGAATTGTAGTTATTGATTTATCCGTGCTTGAAAAGACTATTAAGAGTCACCGCTTGTAAGCTTTTAGTGGATCAGAAAACTCAGTCTAGTTCTGTACTTATTCTTACTGAGCATATATGAATATAACATGGATATTTCATATGTACAAATGTACAAGAACTAATTACACATTAGCACAAGACTATTGTCTGTTGATTGTAGTTCACGTATTGAATGCAAGGTCAGGCCAGATTTACCCTGACGGTTCTCGCAGCTCTTGAATAGTGTTGCTACAACAAAATCGTTACTATTTGCGCATGTTGCGCTTATCAGAAGAATAATGTGATATTTCTATCCGTAATAATTCTGAAAGAGAGGACCAGTGACCAAACTCCCACTCCGTAATAAATTATTTTAGTGAAACAAAACCAAAGGGTTAAAAAAACTTGGCCAGGGTTAATTTTGATGTAATTCCACTTTACCAATCCAGAAACAAAATTTACAGTTCGGTAATTTATTACTCAAGAGCAAGTGGAGTGTGTGTTTGAGCTTATTATTTTTCGGTATCAGACCAAAAATTATAAAGTACCAATGCAAACCTTCCGTAGGCATTCTTCTTACTTTAGTGCCATCTATGAGTTCCACCTTAATGTGTATGAAATAACAAGAATGACCCTAGATTTCTTTTGTTACCAGAAGTGCTTTTCTACATTAGCCAAACTGAAGATGACAGTGCCACCGCTATATAACACCACACAGAGAGTGAAGTGATGCTTGCCACACGCCTGTTATGAAAAGCTGGTAAGGATGAGCATGACTTTCCATAGATAAGCTGCCTTTTTACTCGCCTTCAATGGCCCGAAGACGTGGTATTTGTCACGTTTTTTAGCCAACCCTCCTTCCTCATGTATTCCCTTCCCCTTTCAGGGATCCCTTAGTACAAATCATCCACGGCCTAGGGGGAATACACTGCATCAGAAAACATTTACCTCGGCCGAGTGCTCCCCTGGGGCCGTCTCAAAGCCACCTTTCTTCCAAATGTTACCTGCAACATTAATTTTGTACAATTCGATTTTCTTAGTTCGTTCCGTTTGTTTGGCCAGAGTTGAAGTAAGAAAAACAACTGACCATTTGTTCTTACAGTTGGTATTCACTGTTTATTCAACAGTCATGTTTCATTCCAAAATATTGTAAAGTATGAAACATGTAATTACTTAATATTTACCCTATGAAACTTATGAGATAAAAACTTTACTTTAAAGCACATAATACTGATGTATAAAATTCCATAGCAATGTTAAGAAGAATTCCGAGATAATACTTTTGACATTTTTTAGTGACATCCCGAAATAGTAAAAAATAGTGTAAAATTAGTCAAGAGAAAACTACAAGCTTAAATATTCTAATTCTAATAATTTATTAATAAATAAATATTGTTTCCATGAATTTTAGCTTACAGTCTTACTGCAACTTGCAACGAATTAAGGTATATCTGAGACTTCGCACAACTTTAAATTTTGAAAATTCCCTACCGTGTTAACGTAACAAATTTCAGTTCTATATATTTTTTTTATTATTATTATATTGGATTTTATTGATCAGATCAACCAAAATTAGAATATAATCATTGAAATCAATAAAGTAAAAAGCAAGTTATGAATTGGAATTTTTCATAAATTTCATTTCATTTCTTTATATTTCAATATATTTTCGTAAGTAATAATTAATGGGTATTTCTCTCACTCATCTTTGAAAGTGACACAGGATCATTTTTAAATTAATTCTAAACTTTTCATAAGCTTTGGGCCAAATTGAACAAACCGTTCTCGAAACATAAATGTGTAAACGATAAAATGTTAGGCAAGCGCAAACGAAAGTAGAGGATGAAATTTGATATAGATGATATGGGCTCATTCAATTACCAACTAACTCAAACTTTTTAAATTTCCTCAAAATTTTCTTGAGATAACTGATGCCTTACTTCACCGTATTCTCTGATTATTTTAATTAAGTATTATCATTATATAAATTAATTATTCATCTTTTTATTCATATTTATTTCCTATCCTAAAATATTAGTGAAAGGGTTGCACTAGGATAGCATTCAAGAATTATCATTAATCATGGTAAAACTTACTTAATATTGATATTTCTGTTCCTGTTTTGTTTATTCTTAAGGGCCACAAACAAAATACCATTAAAGTCAAAAATCATAAATGTATGGAAAATGGCTGAATTAAAAGAAAAATTAGCATAATTTCAAATTAAGAAATAATAATTTTGAATTAATCAATTCAAATTTTAGAGGAAATCATGAGCTTTTAATTTCTAATCTACCATTCATTCCCATACGTTCATTTTTTTACTTCTATGATTTTCATCACTATCGTATCAAGTTTGTTGAAGCCCTGAATAGAACCTACTTTAGGGGCTAAAAATATGGAAAATTATTAATAATGTTTGCTATTTTTTTGTTAATCTTGACCAATTCTTGTCATATTCTTCTTAGTAAATCTGTTGTTTTTTTTTAATATAAAACATTTGATTTTCTATTGGATTATATAATTTCCTGATTCATTTCAATCCCTGTTAATAAATAATATTAAATCAGTAAGAGGGATTCAAATTTACTGTATTGTTAAGTTATGACTTTATTTCCTGAATAATAAATTTAAGGAAAACGAAAAATCATGAATACGTGGCATTGTGATTAAAAACTAAATATTATTTTCACTGATTTCTTAATAAACTTATCAAACATCAATAAAAAAATATATATGAAATCAGCAATACTTTAAGATAATAAAATGAAAGCAACAACTGGGCCGGTATAGAGTAATAAAATCTACTGAGATATAAACGCCATAAACCGAATATACTTCATCTCTTAACAACCTAAAGTCACATTATTAAATTCATTAGAGCCCGGTGTTAGCGCTATTACCGCCTGAGACGGCAAAAATATTAAACAGCCCTTAAATATTAGGGATCTAAACTTCATGACTAAGGGAATAAAGATAACTCTTTATATGTATATTTTCCATCTGTAGGGGAAAAAGGGGGTGACCTGGTAAAATATAGCCGTGGGGTTACTGCCTGATAACAACTAATGTACACTTTGCTCCAAGGATAATGCAAGCTATACGGCAGCCCTAACACAGCATGGCCACTATAAAGCGAAAATCAGTTTTCAAATACTTTATCTTGGCCAAAGATGTTATGGTTATTCCATTACTGCTATCTATCTAATGACGTTCTCCTCAAAACGGCAAATGTAAAATTGTATACTTTTTTTTTCAAAAGTAAATTACCATCAATTTGAAAGTTAACGTGAATTTAAACTACCTCGTCTGTTTGATGCTATATTTTGAAATTATTAAGACATTACCGATCTGAGTTCTCATTGTCAGTACTACTAGTACAAGAGCCCAAGAAGAGAAAAAAAGGCAGTTATCTCACCCTAATTTTTGATTACTTTAATGAAAACTATGGATAATTAATACTCAAAATTCATGAGTCTGGCAAGTTTAGGTAGGGGGAATAAAAAATGGCGGCTATTTCAAAGCGATAAAAAAAACTAATTTTTCATTCGGAGCTCTATATCTCAAAAAGTAGGAACAACACAAGAAAACCTAAGAGAACGTCATTTAAAGAAGAGCAAATTTGCTAAAATATGAGCCCTAATAAAGTTATTTACGTTAAATAGTTTTCGAGATATAGCTTTTTAAAAACCATATCATAAAAATGATTTATTAGACGTACTAAAAGATCAGTAGTTAGCTAATTTATTTTGAGAAATCTATATCTCAGGAACTATGAGACGTACAAATGTCTATTAGCACACAAATTAAAGCTAGTTTAATGAGCTATAAAGTATTTTATGATGTTTATCTTCGTAGGAGTAATAGTTTACATGAAATTTGCTAAAATAAATTGATTTATCGTTGTTCGGACAAATTTTCATTTGCCAAATTTACATTCATATGTGAATATCATAAAAACCACTACCCCTACGAAGAAAAGTGTCATAAACTATATTATAGTAAGTTAAATTTCCTTTATTTGGAGTGTTCGCAGACATATGTGCGTCTTATGAATCTAGAGATATATTTCTTCAAATATCCAATATTTTATGCGAACAACTATAAATTAACATTTTGTGAGTTTATTTTGTCAGATATCATAAAAAGGTACTACTCCTACAAAGATAAACATGATTAACTATTTTGTAATAAATTTAACTAGCTTTAATTTGAGCGCTGCCAAACATCTGCACGTCCAATGGTTTCTGAAATGAAGTTTTCCATAAATCAAACTTATTGTCCTAACAACTATAAATCAATTTATTTTAGAAAATATTATGAAAACTACTATTTCTACGAAGGTAAAGGTCATAAACGTATTAAGTGCTATAGATGTCTCATAGTTGCTGAGATATAGATTTCTCAAAATAAATTAGCTAACTACTAATCTTTTAGAAGATTTTAAAGAAATTTTGCTTTTTAAAAAGCTATATCTCGAGAACTATTGGACGTAAATAGCTCTTTTAGGGCTAATATTTCAGAAAATTTACTCTTCTTTAAACAATGTACTCTTAGATTTTCTACTGCTGTCGGTAGTTTTTAAGATATAGAGTTCCGAATGAAAAATTAAGGTTTTGAAACAGCCGCCATTTTTATTTCCCCTACCTATACTTGGCAGACTCATAAATTTTGACTAGTAATTATACATAGTTTTCATGAAAGTAATCAAAAATTAGGGTGAGATAACTGCCTTTTTTTCTTCCCGGCTCTTGTACCATACCACATAAACGAGCTCTTAACGAACTCGAGATTATGCATTGCATCTAGTCAGTTTATCAGAATTTACACCTGAAGCTAACCTCATTAATGATAAAAGTCTCTTGTTTAGAACTTGAATTATTACTCAACTTAAGTGAAGTAAACAATTAACATGAAATTAGATTTTTAAAGTTTTAAAATTAGAAATTTTAAGGTAGTATTACGATTGTAATAACATATAGTAATTTTACAGTAGTTTGGATATTCAGTATCTTGTTACAGGGTTAAAAATTATAAAATATTGTTAAACGACTTTTCAGTTTACAGAATGACTATCTCCATAAATTTATTCCTTGCATTTTCAATATTGATTTTATAATAATTTAGCAATGAAGAAAAGTAATAGAAATATTATTAAAAGTAATTTTCTGAAAACTTTTGAAACTTCCGTTATTCCGTCTACTGAAAGGCCCATATAGAATAGGCACCAAAAGGGACTGCTAAAAATTCTTTGTTAGATACCATTTCCTTTTGCTGTTTGTTAAATTTCACTATCTTGTTCAACTCGCAAAATTTGTATTTATCGCACTTCTGTTGCATTGAATTTTGTATTTCTTCAATAGACTATTCAATAGTCAATGACAATCAAACATTTTTTTTCATTTGGATATCTTTTGTTAGTGTATTTTTTTCCAATCTATTTTACAAAACATAAATTGGAAATTAATTGATATGTTGTGCCACCTTTGATGACGAAACCTAATCTGAGGATGCACCCTGGAATATAATTTATATGCAAAGCTTTTGCAAACAAAGGAGGGCTGATGGTGAAAGAGGCCGAGCGAGGACTGATGGCTGACGTCCACCAGGAGTGTATGCGATTATAGGGAAACTGTAAGCCTCGCTGCTCCCCTACAATACACCCCAGGCTTATGATACTGTTTACAGACACTTCCCCTTCTATTTATGCAGCGTCGGGGCTGGAGGTTAGATGAACACCCAGCCGTAAAGGGGTTAGTTCTACTCTTGCAGAAAATATGAATTTATACATATATATATTTCGAAGGAAGTAGCAAATAGTGACTGTGCGATATCTTCAATAATATAAAACACCACTAAACACAATGCCACAATACGAAGAGACTCTTCCTGAAAACACAGTTACTATTGTGAGACAAGAATTTCATTCATAGAAAATGGACAACGTACGTTGTAATGTATCCCAAAATTTATGAACCAATCAGAATAAGCCATTTGTCATTTAGTTCCTTAATATTCCAAGTATAACTAAATAATTTGGTTGGGAACTCTGCGTCATACAATATGGTAGCCAGCAAAGATTGAGCAAAACATACTGCTTCACCCAACTTTTGAACAAAAGATTTATATCCCAAATACCACCATTCCTATTTCATATTTTTAGAGTATCTTTACCCTACGTCGTAAACCTACTGACTGCCTTACAGTATACTTCAATAATGTTGCCCTTACCCCTGTTGAACAGATCCGCTACCTTGGACTACATCTGGACAAACGACTAACCTGGAATCCTCACACAAGACTGAAAAGACAGGAAACTGCACGTCGATTTCGACTATTACACTTACTAAACAAACGGTCCAAACTTCCAATTCATTACAAAAGACTGATTTACATGACAATTATTAGGCCTATCAGGACATACGGCGTTGAGCTTTGGGGCTCCACTAATCCTTCGAATTCCTCTCGTATCCAATTCTTACAATCCAAAATGCTTCGTAAAATCCTAAATGCTCCCTACTTTGTCACAAATAAAATCATCCACAAAGACCTTAATGTTCCATTTGTAACCGATCTAGGCCGAACCAGATATCAATCCTTCCATTACAAACTGCCTAACCACTCAAACCCATTGGTTTCTAATCTTGCTTCCTCTTTTATTTCGGACAATCCTCCGAAGCGTCTGAAAAGAAGTTGGCATCGTGACCTTATATTGTAAAAATGTTTTTACAGTGCTACCATTGGGTAGTTTTACTACATGCTTGCACCATACCATTATGATTTCCTCAAATTTACTTGATGTATTTATGTACAGTTGTAAATTTCAATAAATAAATTAAAAAAAAAAAATTAGAGATGCATAATCGTGTAAGGTTAAATCGAGATAAGTGCATATCAAAAGGCAAGAGCATAAATGTGAAAAAAAATTTCAAATCGGTTTTGCTAGCAATTTCAATCTATCTAATTTTAAGTAAATCCATCATTGGATAAACCAAGACGTCTAAGCCTTCATGAAACTGCAATAGCGAAGACTAAAATGAGTCTACCAGTCCATAAAAACACACTTCTAGTCTTACTAAGCAATTCTTATCAAATTTTATTATATTTATGGAGTAGGTGATAAATTTGGAATTATTTTTCTACGGTCTTTTCTCATTAGTAGTTTATATAAAAAAATATATAATCATCCATTTTTTCAGTCATTTGTGAAGTCAACAATTATTTGCGCTTGCTTTAGGGTAACCTTAATCCAACCAAACCTTTCTAGCTCATTAGACGGAGTTCTAAATCTAAATCCAGTGGTTTAGCATTTCCCTAGAAAAAAAAACTCTTTGAGAGGTAGATGTACCCTTATTTTCTTTACGAAAATTCTTTTTCCTTACCTTTAGATTAGTCCTCATTTTCATTTCCTTTTCCAGCAAATTTTAAACTTCAATGGTTGGTCATAATCGATGGGCTACACTAATAAATGTTAGTAAAATCTGTTATTAATGTACAATTATCAAGTTTGGTTGCTAACTAAATAAGTGACATACCGTGAATGTCGAGAAACAATTGAAATTCAAAATACCAAATAAATAATTTCTTAGATTCTATATATAATTAAGGAAAAAAGTAAGAGAAATTAAATAAGTATTATGAATATTAATAATTACAATTACCGACTCATATACATGTGCAGGTATAAAGGCTTTTACAATAAGACACCTAGGCACAATCTTGTGTAGAGCCACCAGCGGAGCCCTACCGATGGGCAGCTAAGCAGCCCTGTTCCAACAACACTTCCAATGGTGGCAAGCCATAAAATCAGAGATAAGAAATGGGTATCCACCCTAAAACACGATCAATCAATGAAATAGCTAAAAGAGATTATTCTGCTTCTCAGTGGTCAAGAGATGAAGTGGAATTGCAGAGGAGGGAGACGTTTTGTGAACACTTCTGGATAGAGGATTAAGGAGCAGACATCTGATTGGAAGCTTGGGAAGAATCCATCTGGCAAGATTGTAGAGTTACAAGAAGTAGCAGAGGAGTCGCAGGGTAGCAGACTAGACAGATAGTGAAAGAGATCTGGGCTAGAGACATCAGGATAGGTGGAAGAAAGTGAGAAAAGTCCTGACGAAGAACTGGAGCGAAGAGGGTTGAAGATACTGAAAATTGAAGAGTTGTAGAAGAAGAAGGACTCCTAATTGTATATAATTTTAATTAAAGTAATAAAAAATTAGGATGAAATAACTTTTTATAAATAAAGAAATCATTTTTATTTTTACGTCCTCTTGTATTATGAGTCCCGAGTTTCGTTGGGGTGTGGAATCTACACCAATATTCATAGAAGTCAACTTCAACAACCTATAACAATAAGATACCACCAATGTGTTTAAGCAAATGTGGAAACAAATTAAGTAAAAGAAAAGCAGTATGGTCATATCTAAAGTTTTTTTTCAAATATTTATATGCATTTTTACTAGGTTTCTTAGTTTCATTGTTTCAGTTTTATTAATAGTCCTATGCATTCAGTTAAATTATTGCTGGGAAGGTGACATGACACTTCCTTAAATATATTTCTTTTGTATAGGCTCATTTTTAAAAAAGAAAAAAATTAACTTACATCCTAACCTAAAACAAAAGAAAAGTCTAGAAACACTAATGAAGAAAAATTGGGATTAATTTCTTAGTTAATTAATTATAATTATACATGCATTTTTTCTAGGTTTCTTAGTTTCATTGTTTCAGTTTTATTAATAGTCCTCTGAAATTTTATCGGATTCAGTTAAATTATTGCTGGGAAGGTGACATGACACTTCCTTAAATATCTTTCTTTTATATATGCTTATTTTTAAAAAAAGAAAAAATTAACTTACATACTAACCTAAACCAAAAGAAAAGTCTAGAAACACTAATGAAGAAAAAATTGGTATTAATTTGTTAGTTAATTAATTATAATTATATATGGTGCTACATGACATCATATATGAACTACGTTGAACATGCAAAGTAATCCAAGAAGATTAAATATACAATTATCTAAATTTGATCTCTTAATTTTATCAATTAAAGAGCATTAATTCACCCAGAGCTATCAAAACCTGCCTCCACTGAGAAAACATTTATAAAAGAAATAATTAATTATTCTAGGGAGTAAAATATAGTTAATTTGTGGGACTAAGGTCGTAAATTCGCAAATGTGAACAGGTGGTAGGTGTAATGCTTAATTTATTAGAGATTAATTAACAGGCTCATAATTCAATGAATGGCTTATATCTGAATGATCTACGACCAGCCCTA
Organism: Halyomorpha halys; assembly: GCF_000696795.3. Lineage (NCBI taxonomy): Eukaryota > Metazoa > Arthropoda > Insecta > Hemiptera > Pentatomidae > Halyomorpha > Halyomorpha halys. The sequence continues at coordinate 1,443,512 of NW_027115239.1, read as the reverse complement.
CGACACCCTTCATAAACGACCATATCACATTTCACAATAATTAATTTATGTCGTAAACGTTTAGTATATAATTTCTGAGTTTACTCTCCTTAAATTCTCAATTAATATATTTCAAATGATCTTATATCAACAGCTTCTTTATCAAGATAAGTTACATAAAACTAATATGGAAAAATAGTTCGATAAATACCAAATTATATTTAGCTATGAGCTAAGCTCTATTAACCAAGCTATTACGTCGTTTACATCTGCCCTTTAGATCCATTTTATTAACCATCCTAGATAAAAAATTATTCCTAAATTTCGAGTTTATTAGCAACCAGCTGTCTCTGTCACCCCCTCTCTCCTTTCCCCCTTCCCCCTCCCCGCCTGATTCACCTGCATGATACATGATCCATATTTTATTAACTAAATAACAAAAGAAATTAAAATAGAAAAACAAAAGGACCAATCACTAAAACTGATCTGAGAGAAAGTCTACTAAATGAACTGGAATAATGAATAGAACTCTTGATTTTTAATTTTAAAAACATTTAAGTACTTCAGCATAAACGATATTTGTATTCCTTTCTTCCATAGGTATAAGAATGGAGTGTTTTTGTTTTTTTTTCAAAAATCTCATTTAGATTAAGTTGTTCGTGGGAAGAATATTCTTCTCCTAAGTCAACTCCAGCATGCTTGAAAGATAGTGCCTCTGCAGGTATTAGATAACAGGAATGCACACTACTAACATGGCATCTGCAGAAACTATGATAGGGAGATCGCTGCGTACAAATTTTGATTTTATGCATCCACCATCTACAAGTAAGAAAGTAGAAAGACTGTAGGCAAAACAAAAGAAAAAAATTGTTGAAGGAAAGGTTCAGAAATTTGAAAACAGTAGCTTGAAGGAGATTTTGATTGAGAGTGAAATTATTTACAGAATTAAGAGAAACGAATACAAGTGTCAAAAATTCAAGGAGCTCTAAATATTTGAATCTATGATGGTTTAAATATTTACACCAAAAACGGATAGCCTATTTTGAAAGTACTAATATGAAGAGCTGTAATAACTTACCAGAGGCAGACGAAGATGGTAATTTACCAGAAGTCTTTCTATGTACAGAAAAAAATGATTTTATTTATCATTGGATGTTTTTCAAATATAGTACCGTAGACTGCGGTTATTTTATTTATTCAGGTTGTCCGAAAAACTTTCCTAAATTATTAAAATTATTATAAATTAATTCCAGTCAACGGTACTATTTATAGAATAGCTCAAACACGAAATAAATATTTAAAAAAGCGTTTTGGTCAGATCTCTTATGAATGTACCTAAAAAATACAGTACAAACTACCATTGTGGCCGTGAACGCATTTATTAATTAATTTCCAATTTAAGTTGTAACGCATAAATCGATATTATATTTTATGGCTCTATTTAACCCTTTCTTTATCACATTCATAAAACTAAACTACGAATTATACATTCTAACATTTGTTTTAAGAAAGTAGTGAACAAGAAAACAGAGGTAAATAAAACATGCCATCAAAACACAGTTTATGCTTTCCTAAGAGAGACCCCCAGGAATTCTTCAGTGTTTTATTTCCAGTCTTCTGGGATTATAAGGAATTTTACGTGGTGGGACTGGAGAGAGTGAGGTATTACAGCCACAACCCTGTTCAACTCTTGCCCTTCCTTTATGAAGAAAATAACTCCTAAAAACTATTTCAGCTGAATCATATATTAAAATAACATAAAAAATATGTTTTTTATTATTAAAATAATTTTATAAATTTAATAATAAGGTACAATATAGTACATTTGTACTGTACGTAGATTTTGTAGGTATATAGATACATTTATTCTGTTTCTATATAGAGCAAGTAAGGAGTTGAATATTCCAAGAAAAAACCTTTTCTTTTTACGGCCCACATTGATTTAAATCCACAGGCAAATACAGATTTTGTTTTTGCTCCACTATCTCTCGTCTTTTATTATTTCAACCATATTATCATATATATTTACTTGATATCTATTTCATCGAAATATAAATAATTAAGTATTAGCTTATCAAAATTAATTTTGTCATCATTTTTTAATTTTTTTTTTTATTTTAAGTTACTTTATGTTTGTTCAATCTTTAAAATCTGTTGACTGGATGTGTTTTTCTATATATTTATAACTTTGTTATTCCGAGGATACTTTGTCATAGATAGTAAAGATAGTTATTCTATACTGTTCTGTTTTATTTAGTTCGGTGAAATTGAAAGACAACCTAGTAGTAATAGTAAACTTATTCGGTTCAATGGATTCTAATATAAACCTATGTGCAAAAGACGATCGTAAGAAGTATACCATACGCAGAAGATAGACCCATGTACACATAGAGAGGGTAGCCCTAATATGACAATTTTTTTAAATTGTCGTCATGTAGTTTTAGGTTTATAACCAATAACTCCTAAAGTTTTACTAGAAGCTTAACTGCATATATTAATCAAAATTTAAAGGATTGACTTGCTCAAATTTTGGTATACATGTACAACAAGTTTTTTCATGAAATTATTCACAATATCATCTTAGATTTTTAATTAACCCTATTTTTACGCGGCTGTGGCGCTAATACCAGATGTAGAACAGTATATTTATATTTTTACCTATAAATACATTTAAAATTCATAGCTTCCATTTTATACTTTTTTATTGAGTTTCTTACGTCCAGAAGTAAAATGTTCCTTTTTTGAAAATCAAACGGTCCTAAGCTACAGGTGGACTGGTGGACAAGGCTTCAGTGGTTCTAAATCAATTAATTAGGAGTCTAAGATGTGAATAATATGTGCTGTTTAGGACAGCATCATGTGAACAATATAGTTTGTGATAATAATTCTCAAAAGTTGTTCACAATAATTAATGTGTTAACTCGCAGTACAATGAAGTCAAATGCAAAAACATTAACGGGTAAATTCGTCAGAGAGGTATCGATGAATTGATAAATGGTAATTCCAGATTTTAGCATTTACATAATTCAATAAAAAAAATTGGAAGAAAATCCTGCTAAAGAAAAAAAAAAGGTTCATGTAAATCAAATTTATTTTTCGACTTAGGCCAGGCTTTTGTCAAAGCGGATATTCACTTTACGAAATAAATAATCTGGCTTTTAAAGATTTTTGCGAAGCATATCGGTCAATAAATGGCATATGAAATGCATCGTTAGAGAAATTACGATTTTTGTAACAACATTTTTGGGTTAAAAAGTACAATAATTATTGGAAGATTGTTGATTGACCGTGTGTATAGATGAATGGAATATGGTCCGGGTGCGGTAAAAAAAAAACTCAAATAGTAGAATTATACTATTTTATTTAGCCAACGTGGGGCGAAACGTTGGCTCAATAAAATAGTATAATTCTACTATTTGAGTTTTTTTTTACCGCACCCGGACCATATTCCATTCTACAATAATTATTGTTCTTATCCGCTTTTTGAGAAGATTTCTAAGCTTTGTGGCAGCCCTTTCACATTATATTGATAAGAAAGATGAGGATCACAAATCAAAGTACCCAATGTATTCAGTAAAATAAATGTTTTTTTTTTCTTTTTATTATTAAAATCACCTTTCAACAAATGAAAAAGTTATACATTTTGTATATTTTCAGGCATTTTTAAATTTAATCTCTTGATTTTTGCAATTCTTTATATTAAATATTACTATTTTTTTTTTTTACATATTTTCAATTTTTTTATTACTTTAAAATCTCATCCCTAGTCATAAAATAACCTCTACATCTGTCCCATCTCGTGCCTCTTTAAAATCCAACTTAATTCATCTGGTCGATTGTTACTTTGCCTAAGTGAATGTTTATGATACACAGAGACACGAAAATTCACTAAAATATAAATGGAATCGATATTTTAAGTTTCAGCTTCTATCAATAACAGGTTTATTTTCCATGCAATTCATTAGATCAGGATTCACAAACTTCAAATGTGGCGTTAAAAAGCTTTATAAACAAAAATATATTATTTGTTTTAAAACTTCTTGATGAATGTAAGGAATGGAGAATTAATAAGCAATAATTATAAATAAAAGAAGTTATAAAGCAAGGAGGAATATGGGTGGAAATAGGATAAAGAACATGACATAAATTAACTATCTGAAGCGGTTGGGTTTGATTAGTGCAGGCCACAGCTGCAGCAGCCGGCTTATTTACTCAGCACTAAACCCAGCCGCCCACTCCACCATCAATCATTCCTTTACGCAAATACTCATCTCCTTCCACTAACATTACTAATCTCTTTAGGTGCCTTTTTCCTTTTTTCCTTCTCCTTGTTGTATTCTTTTGAGTCAGTTCTTTGATCCATTGATCCAAGCCTTGCATACATTTTTCAAAATGATTATGAAATCAAAGCTGGAATGTCCTAGAAGAGCCCTCTTGATACCCAATTCCCTTTCCTGCCGAGTGATCTACGAGTATTTACAAAACATTACGTTGATTTCAATTCGTAAACCTTCCTATGTTAGATAAAGTATGATTATTGCAAATCTACTTTGCTAGCCTTATCATTTCTTATGTTTAAGACGTCCTTTTGATTACAAAAAAATTTTATATTACATTAACATAGTATAAAAGTCGTATTCTACAGTTTCTCAAGGTAAAAATAACAAGTGTCAACTATATTTCTGCCAAGAATACAACAGTTTAACAAAAGATAACGAAGCCGAGTCCATATGAATGCGATTGGAAAAGATCGGACGTTCTCGGTTTTTTCCGATTGGGATCCTGTCTATTTTTCCTTTTATTAGTTATCAAAATTTTTAATATTTTGTATTTATCTACTGTTTATTATTGCTAACAATGAGAACTGGTTATTTATTTCAAAAAAAGTACAAAAGGAAAACACTTTACAACTTCGTCATTTAAGACCTGTTAAACTATTTGAATGAGAATAAGACCTATATCAAATAACATTTAATTTTACTTTGATTTACCGAGTTAAGCCACCCAAGAAAAAGCAAAGTTATTAATGTTGAGAAGGATTCATACATCACTGCAAGGGAGAAATTACAACCGTATTTTTAAAACAACCTATGAATACACCTTCCTGAACAGAAAACCAAAAAATGATCAAGAACTTTAAAACAGTTAAAAATAAAAATATTAGGAGCTCTGTAATACTTCGGTAGGGAATAGAGAGATGTAAAACTATGTTAACTGCACATTTTTATACGGCCTATCTACCTTTCTTGATGGAAGTGAAAGTTAGATACTGTTGTACAGACACTGAAACAGAGTTACAGTCACTGATACCAAGTACCTCTGGAGAGTGATAGGCAAAATAAAGTGATACTAAATAAAAAATTACAGGATAGGAGAGGGTATTAAAATAGCCGCCTTCAATGACACTGTCGAAAAGAGTTGGAGGAATGGTCGGTTATCAATAAGGAATGAATGAAGACTAGAAACCACGGAAGTTCTTTAAAGCCAGTCCTGTGATGCGAAATCTGAAACTGCATAAACAGAACCAATTTTAATCTGTTCTCTTTGAAATAAAAAGAATAGCATATCAGAACATGAAAGCAAAAAATGGTACGAAATATCCACTACTTCATGCTAATACTCTTGCAGAAACAGCTTCTCTGCTTTGTGTCCTATTCCCTTTGCTACTCTTTCACATGGCTTTTATTATGGACAGTAAAATACCGTCAACTAACGAACTATTTTGGATCGTATATGATAAATATTCACTAATTATTACTTTTATAAACATGAATATCATTACCTAACAGCAATTCATAATAACTTAAATTGAAAGGAATGTTACAACATACTTGTCACTTTTTTAGTTGTTATTCACTTGTAAAAGCTCGATATTTTATATAGTCCAGTCCAATCAGACACTTATCGCTTACAATCAGAAAATAAAATAATGATCGATATAGTTTAGCGCCTCAAGTGCATTATAGCCATTGTAGAACGCATAGGGGTTTGTTCTTATTTTTCGGAGTTCTTCCCATGGATGGCGAGGTCGTGGGCTGATATGAAGACTCAGAGGTCCTCCAGAATTTCAAAGAGCTTTCTCTGCACTTTAGTTAGAGAGGACCAGATCAGTTGCCCAGAAAAGAGCCTACTCGTTTGGAGTAAGTGCCAATATTAAGCTTTCGGAATTAGTGAGCTCTAAGCCTCTTGTGTCCTGTACGTAATCGAAAATGAGTACCTGCTCTCGTTGAGTCCCACCTTGACCACCTGATCCGCCCTCTCATTTCCAGGAAGGCCACAGTGGCCTGGGATTCATTGCAGGATGATCATCTTGTGGACGACCATCAGTCATTCGAAATCCTTGAAACGTTTTCTGAGGCCTTTACCCCACTTCGACTTGGAGGATTATAACTCTGACGCTGAAATAGTAATAAACGCAATTTTTGGTTCTGTTTAATATACTAAGCAGTCTCGACGCTTCACAGATGGCTTCTTGCTCAATTGAAAAGCCTTTTACGTGCTCTTCAGGAAATTGCGAATGGATATCTGCTCCTCTATGTTGTTCCATTTGAGGCCAAGTCTTCTGGTCTTTTGGATACTTGGTGTTTATTTGCTGCAGGGAAAGATATTTCATATTTCGTAGGTGTAAGAATTATAAGACAGTGGCTTGGGAGATTCAAGCCAGGAATGATTATCTTCCACTACTGTATCATTTTAAAGATAATTGCTTTTCGTGGATTTCAGCAGTCAACATTCCCGCAAAGGAAAATTCTTTCCCTTTTTATTTGGCTAATTGGGTAGTTAGGTTTTTTCCTTATACATTATTTGTGTTTGCATCGATATTAAAAATCTAAATTTACGACCAGAAAGTTATTTTATTCCAAAAAACCATACACTTTTCGTAAATTTTTCATTCCAAGCTCAGTGTCTTTGAAACTATCATCCAAACATTATAAAAACTGATCAAGCATACTTTTCTTAAACTAAAGCAAATTGACTAAAATTTGAACTTTTATAAAGGTCTGTACATTCAATAATTACCGAGATATTAAGCTTTTTAATAAACAGGACTTTATTCGTAAAATCCCTATTATGTGGCTTTATTTTGATAAATAGTGTAGCAACAGCTATTCCGTGGAATAAGTTCAATAAAAATTACTTTCAGGTGAATTTAGACGTGTTTACAGATAATAGTTACTACAATATAAAACGTTTTACAAGATATGTGATTATTGATGAAGGAAAAGGGATGTTACTATCCTGTAGAAATATTTCTTTATGCTGCTCTAAAGTGATAAAAAATGCTTAATATTAATGATATTTCAATGACTTTATGTTGTTGTCTGGGGCTTTAGGGCGTAAAACCCTGAGGTCATCAACGCCCATAGATGACTTTATGTTCACCTGCTGATAATTAAATCATAATTAATGACTCAATTATGTAGTCCTTGTTAATAATTACATCATTGTGATGGTAAATCTTAGGAGGAATTATAAACCAGATAATGGCTTTAATAAGCAAAAGCTTTACATTTGGACATCACAGAACTCATTCCACAAAACAGTTGCTATAACCATACTATAAACTTTACAGGTAACATAACTAATTCTACAAACAGCTGTTAACACACATGAAATAAAAATAATTAATACTATACAAATTAAAGATTTTATTTCCATATTAAACCGTCCCTAAAAAGAAATTTCTTTGAGGTGAGCAGTTTCTTCAGTTTTTTCTATCTGTCCCCGGACTGTCTAGTGAAGGAGCTTTTGAGTTGTTTTCTACTAGTACAAGAGCCCAAGAGAAGAAAGCATTTATTTCACCCCAATGTTTGATTACTTAATTGAAAACTAAGTCTAATTTCTAATTTGAGGCGATATCTCCAGAATTATTATACGTAAATAGTTCTGTTGGGGCTTACGTTTTATAAAATTTACTCGACTTTAAATTATGCTCTCTTAGATTTTCTATTGTTGTAGGTAGTTTTAACGACATTGAGCTCCGAATAAAAAATTAATTATTTTTAAAGTTTTGAAACAGCCGCCATTTTTTATTCCCCCTACCTATACTTGGCAGACTCATCAATTTTGAATAGTAATTATACATAGTTTTTATTTAAGTAACCAAAAATTGGGGTAAAATAACTGCCTTTATTTCTTCCCGGATCTTGTACTATGACATGTATATTTCATTGGTAAAATTCTCAGGTCGTATTAAAGAATTCCCACTAGGCGCCAAGTACCATGTAAATAGTTAACTCTCTACCCTCTTGAAATATGATGTGAGCATGTTCGGGGATGGATTCCAGTAGCTCCATTTCTTCTACTAGAGGATCGTATTTAGTCGCTCTTATATGATTCTTCACCAAGACTGGACCAGGTTTTGTTAGCCACGTAGTCATAGATCGTCGAGGATGGTTGAACATAGGCTCGTGTGGAGTGACGTTAGTGGACTTGTAATGGAGAGACCGTATAGAGTGAATAGCTGTCAGTCATATAATTAATAAAAGTGATAGTTCAGTGCGTTAAAAAACAAAAATTCATAAGTTCATAAAACTAAGGTACGTTTTACTATAAATAATAATATCACGGTAAATACGATTGCCCTTGCCAAACAGTTCTTTAGAATTACTGTATATCTTATTCTTTTAAATTAAAACACCTAAATAAGGGGTCGGCAAAATTTCCCTCTACCCTGGTTGACCCACAACCGCGTTGTGCAACGACTTGCTGTTAATCGTCTGAGGTAATCTATAAAACCTAACTAGACATATCTGCCCAGAATGTATTTATTAGTTGGGTCAAATTTGTTCTAAAAAATAGAATAATCGTTAATCCTAAAGAAGGCACCAGACTACAGACGCAGGCAGTGACGGGATACCCCAAGCGGAGTTGCACTCCACCGTTGCTATGGAATGATGAAAGAATTCAATATAAAGTGGCATTACTGAACTAAGCATCCTATGCTGCATTCACCGACAGGACAAATAGGAAAAGACAAAATCCAGAAGCTTACAGTAAATTAGGAAAAACGGCAGCAAACGTTTTAGTTTTATAGTTAGTTCAAAATTGGCAGTCATAAAAACCATTAGCCAAAGGAGAATTTATCAAGGAGTATGTGTAAGAAATTTGCAGTGTTTTGTGTCCCGAAACGAAAAATGAATTTGGAAAAATTAGTTTGTCAAGACGAACTGTTGTCCGACGTATTGATGATAGCTAATGATATAAAAACAACATTGACTGACCGTATGGCTGGTTATGAATTATTTTCCATAGCATTAGACGAAAGCACCGATTTGTTCAACAAAACAGCTCAACTAGCTGTATTTATTCGAGGTGTTGATAAATAGTTCATAGTTACTAAGTAGTTGCTTGCTTTACAGCCGCTAAAAGGAACCTCTACAGGAGAGGACATTTTTAATGATGTTCAAAAGGTATTGGCCTGTTGGCTTGCCATGGTCAAAATTAGTTGGTGTATGCACAGATGGTGCACTTTCTATGGTCGGCTTACATAAAGGTTTCATTGGAATTTTGAATTAAAAAGCAACTTAATTAAGTGTGTAAAAAGATGATTTTATAGTCCTTCATTGCATTATCCACCAACAGAACTTGAGTTTTAAGTCCATTCGACTCCAGAATGTTATGAATGTGGTAGTAAAAACCATCAATTTTATTCGATCCCGAGGGCTTAACCATCATCAGTTCACGGTGTTTTTGGATGAAATATCAGCCGAATATGGCGACGTAACATATTATTGTGAAGTCAGATAGCTAAGCAAAGGGAAAATACGGAAACAGTTTTATGAGCTTAGAAATGAAATATTAAATTTTATGCAAGTAAAAGATAAACCACTATCTGAATTGAATGACCCAAAATTGATATGTGACTAGCATTTCTGGCCAACCTTACAGGTTATTTGACTGATTTAAATTTGAAACTTAATAAATAAGGACAGTTAGTAAATGATTCTCACAGCTATTTGAAAGTTTCAGAACAAAATCCGCTTGTGGCAGGCACAGATGCTGTCTGGTAACAGTTATCATTTCACCGCACTCTTTGCGAATGAAAAGAAGACCATTTTCAGCTTAGAAAATTCGCACGAAGATTGATTTGTGCGTTTGGCAGTACTTACAAATGCGAACAGTTCTTTTCAATGATGTAAGTTAATAAATCAAACCATCGTACAAGGTTGACTGACGATAATTTGGAAAATTCTTTACGTCTTTGTATCAGTGGAATTAATTCAAACATCAATGGATTAGTTCCCCAAATTCAAGCACAGGTGTCTCATTGATTTCGGTGTCGCTAGGAATAATTCCAAATTTCACGATTTAATTATAATGTTGTACCTATTTTTTTTATTTCGTTTTGTTATTTTAATAATTTGTATTATAATAACAATGTTGTATTATTTCATGTCTAATATCTATCGTTAAAAATTATGAACACTACTTTTAAAGGAGGGTAGGTATTTGCATATTTAAGTTTGGCCCACATGTCAAAGGTGGCTCATACCATTGTAATAATGATTATGACAAAAGAACATACCTAGAAAATCTGAGGAAGATAAACTTTTAGCTTAATTTCTTGCATCATGAGAATAAAATGGGATAGTGTTTTGATATGAATTAGATTAATATTGAACAATTTAAATGGAAAATAAATAATACATCTATGTCATTTTTGTACCATTGTGATCTCTATAACAGACTCTTTTTTTTACTTTAATAAAACAGTATCACAAACTATTGTATTTTCACCAAGTAACAACCACTTAAATTTCAAGGTTCAAATAAGTGGTTCCATCAACTGAGTTCAAATAAAATTAATTTCCACCCTATATGCTATGTAACTTAAAGATCTGATGAGTTTTACATGTACCTCTTTGGTGGATCAGAGTAGGTTCCTACTAATATGTAAGGTTAAGCTTACATCTCTGGAGTTGTTAGAACTGTAAGAATACAGTCAGATGATTTTTAAATTTTCATAAAATGTTGCGATAATAAATAATGTTCATTATTATTAACAAATAGTTCACAGGTATATTGAGCCTAATAACAAACAAATGAAATTTCTTATTACAGTTACTGAATTATGTAAATGTATGATTAATACTAATTATGACTTAATGTTACAGAAGTAAATACAAAAAATGTCTGAACATGACCTGGATAATGAAACAAACCATATAGATGATAAACTTACAAATGTGGAGTATTATTACTTGTTGATTCTTGTTGTCTTACCAGTAAAACTGTTTTTTGAACTATGGGCTTGGCTTGGCTGGGAATTGTTCAAAAATAACTGAGTTTCCTGGCTATAATATTTTGTAATATACAATAATTAAAACTTAAAAATTAATCAAATCTTTATCTAATATTACTTTACCAAATAAACCTGTCCTAAATCCTTTGATAAAATGATAAGCTGCAAATTCAGTGTTTGGACGTATTGTATAACCACCACTTTCAACACTTTTGAGTTTAATAGTTTTATTATAGTTCACCGCACAAGACACTAACAATTCTGTAATACTATCCACTGGTTCTTTCACTCCCATATAGCCTACATATGAAAAATTATTATGCTTATTTAGCCAAAACAGTAGGTAATCAGCAATAATTTCACAACCTACTAAATGGTCCTGCATCGATGAACACAATGCAAGCTTTAATGCAGCATCCATGTCAGAAACTGTGGGTTCCAATATCCCTGGAGTATCCAAAACATATATAAGAGGGACTTCACTAACTTTTATTTTTGAAGTTACACTTCTTGTAACTCCAGCTAATGCTCCAACAGGCGCAGCTTTATTTCTTCTTAAATATGTGTGTCGCAAAGCATTGATTATGGATGATTTACCAACATTCGGAACTCCTGTAATCATTATTGAATATTCTTTATTATCTGACCGATGGTATCTCTCTGAATTCAAAATTAGATCAGTTGCCATTGGAACTAACTTTTTCAATCTAGAAAAATTATTACTTTTACAATTGGTAAATAACACATTGTTTGTACCTTCTTTCTGAAGAGCACTCAAAATTTCCTTCTCATGTGTTAAATCTGCTAAGTCTATTTTGTTCAAAATTAAAATGTGAGGTTTGATACCTCCAAGAATATCTTTGAAGTGTTTGTTTCTACCAGATAAAGGTATACGGGCATCATGAACTTCAACTATACAATCTACCGACTTCAAGTTTTTATTCATCTGTTTTAATCCTTTTCCCATATGTCCAGGGAACCACTGAAGTAAATTTTTCCTAGGATAATCAAATGTAGTTCGATAAGCATTAAAAAAATGAGGTGTAACACGGACCATGGTCCAAATTTAATACAATATTTTTATAACACAGGCCACTCGCATTATTCTTGACCCATTCTATTAAGTTTCCGAACTTACATAACATAACCTGTTTTCTTGTAAACTCTCTATAATCAATCCTTGTTATTTCATTCTTTTGGAAGTTTCATACCGTGGAATAGATTATTTAATGAACGTTATGTTCTGTTGGGTAGCTGGCATCTCTTATATTTTCGTTAAAATTTATATCATAAATAAGAATGCCATCGTAGGTCAAAGTAGACAGTTTAAATTGTAACCGTGATCAGAAACATGGCTGTCGTTCATTGTTAAATTTTCGTGATTCCACTTATTGTTCTTTTGCCTGTTTACTATTAAAATGATTTTAGTGATTTTATAGCGTATAAAATGTTTTCGAATAACTCCAAAAATGTTACGAGCAAGATGTCAGAATTGTCTCTTCCAAAAGATGAGGATGAAGAATTAACAGAGCACTTCTCAGATTGGAAAATTCCTTTAGCATTTAACAAAAAGAGACACTTAGAAGTTATTGAAGGTGGCAACAAATTAACTCAAACATGGAGAATGAAGGAGAGGGTAAAATAAATGTCTTATATCCATAGTTGTCAATGCCATACTATTCACTATTCATTTTATTCAAACCTTGTTCTTATGAAGCTTTTATTTGGGTTTTCCAGTACTATCTGATATAAAAAAATGTTGATATCAATTAGTATTATAATAATACAGAATCCTTTTGTTTCTTTACAGATGAAAACTGTAAGTGTAGCCCTCGTCATTTGCCTTAATGTTGGAGTAGATCCTCCAGACATTGTTAAAACTCAACCATGTGCCAGATTGGAATGTTGGATAGGTTAATATAATACTTAGTTTTATTTTAAATAGTGCTTTTGGTCATCAAAGTTATGTCCTACAATCTTTACTCTTCTTAGTCTTATTATTATTAGAATTATTTTTCTAGCAATTCCATGATTCCTGGATTGTTTTGTTCTTATACTATATATTTATCATGTTAAAATATTTTTACCTATTTCATGTTTATTTATGGACACATTAAATACTAAGTAAAATTAATTTTAAAATTTTTCCTCGGTTTTTTTTTATGTTCTAATTTATAAATTGAAAAATTTCTATTATTGTTTGGTACTTTTTATGGCCTACATTCTAATTGAATGCAATAATAATAATAATATTTTATGTCAAATAGTTGCTTAGGTTTTCTAATGTTATTTTACCTTTTTAATTGGGCATAATCAAGTTTAATGTTTGCTTTATTCCAAAAATTAAATTTTAAATATTAATTTATAGTATTTGTAAATTTTGAATTATTTTTTACAGACCCTTTATCTATGAGCCCACAAAAAGCCCTTGAAGCGATTGGTAATAATCTCCAAAAGCAATATGAAAGATGGCAGCCAAGAGCACGTTATAAGCAAAGTCTGGATCCAACTGTAGAAGAAGTAAAAAAGCTTTGTACATCACTTAGAAGGAATGCCAAAGAAGAAAGAGTATTATTTCACTATAATGGCCATGGTGTTCCTAAGCCTACCAATAATGGAGAAATTTGGGTCTTTAATAGGGTTAGAATTACTAATTATGAACAATTATGGTACTATTATATTATAACACCTCACAGATCCTGTGATTTGTATCCAGATCAATCTACTATGTTGATTATGTTAAAGAAGTTTTTTTTTGTTTGTTCAAATTATAATTATTTTATATTGATCACAACTATCAACAAACACTTACTTAGTAGATAATAAAATCCCTAGCAAGTCCTTGACTTATGAAGTAAGGGCCTTAGCTAGATTTGTTAATCTGCTTGCAAAATCTTACTAAACATCTGTGTGAAGCTATAATCATTCTATGACAAATGTGCATAGAAAAATTAATTATTACTGAAGAACAAACTTGTGCTAACATCATTCATGAAAGTTTTACTTTCACTTACCTATGTATGGACTATTTATTTAGGGAAAGTATTGCGATCATGAAAAAAATTCTAATTTGTGTTTTGGACGAAAATACATATTTTGAGATTCCCTGAGTTCTAATAACCAAGTATCACAAAATAGTCTGTGTCTATGTGTGTTCATGTATATACAAACAATCTAGTTCAAAAACAATAAATCATACATAACTGAAATTACATTTTTAGGGCAGATTTAAGCCTAGGATGTTAGCATCTTTTTTAAAACTGTGTTTAAGAATTTAATTTTTTTTATGTCAATAAGTGACGTCTAACTTTGGTACAAGGCTTTGAATTGAATTTTATGTGCTTATATAAATAAATTGAGTCTTCAAAAGAATTATTTTGTACAGAAATGAATATTATTTGGATTATTAAAAAATCGTATTTTATTGCTATTAAATAAATTAAGCGATCGAGTGACTCAGTTATTTGTAAAACATTAAATAAATGATATAGATTTGTTTGCCTTTGGAATGAAATCATCATTTAGCTCCTTTTTACTTTCACTTTTATTTATATGAAATATATAATTAGGGAAAGTATTGTAATTGTGAAAAATTTTTAATTCCAGTTTTCGTTTTTTAAGGTCCCCTGAGTCCAAATAACCAAACTTATGTGCATGATCATTCTAGCTCAAAAACAGAAAGTTGTACGAAACCAAAACCACATATTTATGGTGGGTATATACCTGGGGTGTGATGGCAACCTTTTTGATAAAATGACTAGAAGTGTTGGTGGAAATGATTTTTCACAATATTTTTGATATATTATTATCATCAATATTATTTCTTGAAAATGGCTCTTTAAATTTGCATTAAACTTGACTTATCAATATATGAGCTCGGTCTTATCCTCAGTAAGATGATTTAACAGGACTTAAATGCCAAATTTTCAGAAAATCTTCTTTTGAAGTACATTTAATTTTCTTTATTTGCAATAAATAATCAGCTCGAATTGTTAGCAGTAATAAACAGTTGATAAATACAAAATATTAAAGAAATTGATGAATAACTAAAGGAAAAATAGAGATCGGAGTTGATAGCTGATAAAGCTGATCTCTTTTCATCACATTTGTATTTACTTGACTTCATTATCATTTGTAATATTGGGAGGAATAGAGTTGATATTTGTTATTCCCACCTTGAGAAACCCTAAAATACAAAATTTTATTGTATCTTAAAAATAAAGTCCAAAATTTTCTTTCTTTTATTTAGGGTTTAAATGCTTAACTACCTGTAATTTTTTGTATTTAAAAAATCTATAATTTTTTGTAGTAATAAATAATAGATATAAAATATGAATGAATTTGATAATTAATAATTCCTATTTCCATTGTAATACTCAGATGTCACTTAATTTTTCTATATATGAAACATATTTTCATCCTGAATAATAAATAAATAACTATTTTTAAATATGCAACACTAATTTCATCCCAAAGTAAGGTAATAAGGGAAAGTTGTTTAATGCAGGCACCAGATTTTTTTGTTTTTTATGTATGTAAGTATGTGATTATAAATGATTGAAACTTGTGAGTGTGAATCTTTTTTATTTTTTTTCATTCTTAGTTAACTATCCCAGAGATAATATTATACCTCATAATTTGTGTAACATACCGTTTCTTTGGCCTCCAAATGTTTATTAGTAATGGTGTGTTCCCACAATCACAGTTATTATAACTGTCACAGTTTCTTCCATGGTGGAAACTGTATAACGTAGCTATTGTGACATTAATGTTGCACATAAGCCTTATCAGATGTATGTTCTGTTACTTTATTTTAGCATTTATTGCAACTTTTTCTATTTTATATTCATTTAATTTACTTTGTTCAAATTAAATATATTAGTCATTGTTATTAATTTTTCAGGTTTAAATTTTTTTCCTATTCATTATTTTTCCTTCTTCATTATTCATCAGTTAAACAAGTGCCCGAATTTTGTCATTGTATTATTTTAAAAAATATTTTATGACATAAAAGGTAGCTCAACTTAAGCAACGTAATGTTATTTTCTTAGAATGTTTTAATTATATCTTTTTTTAAATTTATTTTTAGTATTTCAGATTATAATTACAAATAATGTAGAAGTAGAGAAAACGTCAGGAGAGTGATACACTCAGTTTCCCTACATATTGAACCAGTACAATATTATTTTTGCACTGCTTTGGTGAAATTATGTTGAATCTTGTTGAATATAGAGCAGACATGGTGAAGAGTGTTGATGTTAAGAATCTTTTCCCTATTGGTGCAATCTGTTGGAAATTCGAATGAATTATTCTCCTAATAAGCAACATAATTAATTCTCCTCTACTTTTACCCTTTTTGAATAAACGAAAGCCAATGAAACCATTCCTTTATTCATTGAACGTATTTTGTTTTTGCAAACATAATTTAATATTAATAAGTACATAACATTCCTTTTGGCCTTCTCAATTAACTATTTATTGTTGTGAGGGATTCCTATACACTCATTTGCCTAAAATCTTGTTGGACTGGACCCTAACCTTAATGAGCATTTTTTTTTTCACTTTTGTTTTCCTCTGTTGGTTGCTTTTTTCAAACTGGTTGTTTTATTTGTCTGTATCCTTTCCTCATCACTGCTCCAGAAGTAGTGTAATTGTAAACTTCATGAAATTAACTTAATTGTGTTGGTGGGCTCAAAAATGCCTTTACTGCACCTAAAAATTTGCCTCAGAAGGAATTTTGTAAGTACAGATACGTCAATTTACAAACATCTAGTAAATGCATTTTTGAACCCGCCATAAGTATTAAGTCAATTTTGCATTTGAATCATTATTCTTCTGGAGCAGCGATATGATATTTAAAGTTGTATTTTCATTTTTTTAAGCATATATCTTTTTAGAATCACCAAACACTTTTTTTTTTTTAGTTAATATTTTGCTCTATTTATTAGTTTTATTTTAATTTTCAGATGTATACACAGTATATTCCACTTTCTATATATGATCTTCAAACATGGATGGGAGCTCCATCAATATATGTATATGATTGCTCTAATGCCGGTGTCATTGTTGAATTGTTTAAACAGTTTGCTGATCAACATGAAAAAGATTATGAGGTGAATAACATTTTGATAATCTTTTATTGTGATTTACTGGTATTTGAAATTTGCATGTATATATCGTTTTAATATCTCAATTTTATTAGTTTTTGGTCATTAAGTATTTTCTATTTTTTCATGATACTCTTTATCCTGATATTAGGAGTTGTTATTTTATTTATTATCAATTTTTCTTATATCTATATGAATAGTCGGGATGATTCACACATGTTAAAATTTCTGGCTTTATGGTCCACAGACTTCTACAGGTGGGGACCAGTATCATTGACGACAATTCAAAATGAGATCTGTTTTTATCACTCATTTATCCTTATAAATCACATTTTTGCTGATTATTATCTTGTTACTGTTTCATATGAAGTTGTCAAGAAATGTGTTTTAACAATTTTGGTTTTTTTCTTGAAATTAAAAGTACTGTAGTACTACTTGTAAATCAAAGTTTTACCAGTTCTTTTTTAAGAAAGTTTTATGTACTTTAAAACAATGACATATCATTTTTAATTTGATTTGGTACCTAAAAGATTTTTCCTAAATAACTTAAAAAGAATGAAAATTTCATTTTCTCTTTTCACTGGAAGTTATCCCTTGGACTTTAGAGATCACAAACTTAGCTTTACTCTACTATTACTATACTAAATAATATTAAAATGAAAAATCTTTTACCCTAATTGTTGCAAGGTAGAATGTATCCACATATTGGACTAGATTAAAACAAAATTTAAAAATATCCTTTTTTTCCTTTATAAATTACTAAGAAATTTGGTTTCATAAACTTATAAATTCAGAAAAAATTTATCTCTCTAACCTCATATAGCTGTAAATACTTCCGAATAAACACTTTTATATAATTTTGTTTGTTTAGCAAATGTCTCAGCAAAACAGGTTATCTACACCTGCTCCGAATTTTAGGAACTGCATTCAGTTAGCTGCATGTTCAGCTCAACAGATTCTGCCCATGAATCCTGATCTTCCAGCTGATATATTTACTGCTTGCTTAACTACTCCTATTAAAATTGCTCTTAAGTGGTGGGTTTCATAATCTAATTTTTCGTAATTAATAAATTTTTGTCCAATTAAATCTATTCTTCTATTTGTTTTCTCAGGTTTTATATGCAAAACAGTGCTCGTTTGATGCCAGATGTTACGTTGGAACATATTGATAAGTAAGTTAATAAACTTGATTATTTTTGCTTTCTTATTTATTTTTTTTTTTTTATTCTTATAAAATTCTCAATTTTTATTTTTTATTACAAAGAATACCTGGGCAGCTGAATGATAGAAGGACCATGTTAGGTGAATTAAATTGGATTTTTACTGCCATTACAGACACCATAGCCTGGAATATTCTCCCTCGAGGTATTATTTAAAAGCCTTTCGATTACTATGTCAGTAATCAAGGCAGACATTATTTTAGCTTTTATAGTTTTAATCATTCAACTTAATTAATATTTATCTTTGTATGCTCCATTTTTTTTTTTTAGCTTTTTGTCTAATTGTTATTGTGTTTTAATTTTGTGAAAAACTGTTATCATCATCCTGAGAAATGCTTTTTTAGTGTAAAATGTCATTCATTTGGATATCGAAAATATTTGTTTTAATATTTTTTTGCTCGACTTGTCATTGTCATGCAATGGACTTGTCTCTAACACTTCCTGTGTTAAATTACATTTAGTTTTTGATTTATTATAAATAAAAATTCAATTATTGAAGAAACCGGCTACTTTAAATTATGATTACACATTTTATACTCTGCTGGATATTTTCATCTGTATGTAGGGAGTTATTAAATGTTTTTATGAAATTTTGTTTTCCCTCCCTTCTAAGAGTTAGCATTAAACATATCATCCATTTGTGTAATTGATCTTGCTCCAATTTTGATCAGGTATTGTGCCAAAACCTATATGACTCATGTACTGGCTGTTTCAGACCTTACTAGTCACCTTAATCTTAGCGAAAATCGTAAAAAAAAAAAAAAATTGTTTTTATGATCATCCATATGATATGGATCTGTCACAAATTGTATTTTATTTTATTTATTTTTTTTTAGATTTATTTCAGAAGCTATTTCGTCAGGATCTTCTTGTTGCATCCCTCTTTAGAAATTTTCTACTTGCTGAACGAATATTGAGATCTTATGACTGCACTCCACTTTCTTCACCACCTCTTCCGGCTACCTTTCAACATGCTATGTGGGATGCTTGGGATCTTGCTCTTGATCTCTGCTTGGCTCAGCTGCCAGAGGTTTATGATTATTCAAATTATTTATCTGCATGATTCACTTGTTTATTTATTGTTTCATAGTAAAACAGTGTTTAATATTTTGTATTTTCTTAAAAAAAAAAAAAATTGTTTAGGTTTTGGAGAAGGGTGGAGAAAAGTTTAAACACTCCCCCTTTTTTGAAGAGCAATTGACAGCTTTTTCAGTCTGGCTAGCTCATGGATCAGAGCATAGGACTCCACCCGAACAACTACCTATTGTTCTTCAAGTATGTCAATATTTTTTTTTTTATATTGTATTTATGTAAAAAGGAGAAAGTATATTCACTCAGCAGTCAATAGATAACTGTACCCTTTGATTTTCCCCTATAATTCTTGTTTATACAATTTATTTTTTATAATTTATATGTATGATTTGTTTATTTTATTAGTTGTATAAACCAATCTACCATAAACAAATCATTTCTATAAATAATACCAAATAAATATATTATTATAGATAAAAATGAGAAATTGATATTTGTTTTAAAACTGGCAATCCTTTATTTACCTAATCTTTACAGAGGATGGCCTACTAATGACTGCTATTACCCTTTCTTGCATAGTGAAGAGTCCTAACCGATTCAGGCAAAGAAGAAATTACATGTTAATTACCATTACAAAGAAATTACCTTAAAGCTGATTAAGTCACTAGAATGTGGATAATGATGTCCATCCCGTTTACCTAAATGATCTCACAAATGCTCTATTGGATCCATATCACATCATGTGAGCCAGTCCAAAATTGCAATTCTCGTGAGTTCTAAGTATGTGGTGACAATTCTTTTGTATGTGGACATGCATTATCCTGTATCAAAATGAACTGTTCACCAGTGCATACAGCAAATAATGGAATCACATCTTCTAAGAATACTTCCTCATTGTACTTCTGAGAAGTCAGAATCATAGTACCATTGATAATCATTTAAGTGGGAGGAAGGAAATTAAATTCTCTCTAAACCTCAAATTATTGGCTGTTGGTTGTCTCCCTACTCTTTCATGTCTGTTTGAGTGGTACAAGTCAAAGAGAGACTCATCTGTGAATAAAACTGTTTTCATTTTGTTTCTGAATTGCCTGCTCACATTCTTTGTCTTACCAACATTTAGTAGGATGTCGTATCTTCTTACCACACACTTCCTTTGCAATATGGGTCAACCTTCCTACATATTTTTTCATTTGTTCCTGTTATTTTGTTGGCTGGTCACTCATGTTGATCAATGTTGGTTCTTAGCAACTTTAATTTTTTGATGGCAAATATGCTGGGAGTGGTGGTTTAAAAGTCTGCCTGAGTAAGTTGGTTTAGTGTACCAGTCAGTGGATATGGTGTTGTCTGGGTTTCTTATAATAAGGAGGTTAAGGAAAGGAAGAGGGTGATTATTTTCATCCTTCTAGCGTACATCTTCTTCATCCTTGTAACATATTTTTTAACATTTTCTAAACCCATTTGTCGTCACTCTCTTACACTCTTTCCTCTTTTAAATATTTTCTACTTTATATTTTGTACCCACTTGTATGTTTCCTCCAAAATTACCTCGTCATCTTCGTCTGAATTCTGAGTCTGGCTCACTTGGCTGTCAAATCTGCTTCGAGCAGGTGCGTTTTATGTGTTATTCTCTTTTTTTCCTATCTTTCTTTTACCCCCCTTCCCCTCCTTCTCTATTCTTTTCTTAATTTTCCTTACTCACATTATTAGTTATGTTCACCATATATTATTATTGTTATGTTTTCTTTTAGTTTCTTTTGTCTAACTTAACTTCATATTTAGTTTCTTTATCTATTATGGTTACATATATTTTCTTTCTCTCAATTTTTTTTTTCTTTCCATAATTTTAATTTTTAAATTATTAATAAACTTAAATATTCATATTCCTTTACATTATCTAACTTCATATTTTTATTTTTATTTTATTTCCTTAATTATGTCATTGTTTCTTACTTATTCAATTACCTATATATCCATTTTATTTTCCTCTTCTGTCATCCCTTTATTTTTATTAATTTCATTCTGTACAATTATTTACTTTATGTCATTCTGTTTATATTTTTTGTATTCATTGGTTGTTATCTTGTTCTTTGTTCTTAGTCCTGATGAAGGTTAGAAACTCTAGCCGAAATGTCGGCACGATTGAATAAGTTATTTCAACTTATTTGTGTTATATTTTGACCACACTTCCAACCATCTTCTCCTCATACACTTTAATTATAATTCATTAATGTTACTTATCTAATTTAGATTTATTATAACCATAGAGTTATAAAATTATGATACTATTATATTGCAAAAAGTTCTCTTTGATGTAGGAACTGACTGACATGTAAGAGGTAACCTTTACAATAACTAAAAATTAATCAATTTCAACATTTGGATGTGAATTTCTATTCAAACCAAACCGCTATAAACTCCACATTTCTAACAAAATTCAGTTTAATAGTACAGATGAATATGTCAATGTTATATGCGTTTTTAGTTCATATATGCT
This sequence comes from Halyomorpha halys, assembly GCF_000696795.3. Taxonomy (NCBI): domain Eukaryota; kingdom Metazoa; phylum Arthropoda; class Insecta; order Hemiptera; family Pentatomidae; genus Halyomorpha; species Halyomorpha halys. The sequence goes on along the minus strand of NW_027115239.1, from coordinate 1,421,435 downwards.
CATTATCATTTTCAATTGTCTCTATTGAGGTAAGTTTTGAACTTCCTATAACCTTAAACAATTTATAATATTCAAATTGGAATATTAAAAAAAAAAGGGCTATCTTATGAGTTATTTATTCAGTGTATTAATGATTTAATGTTTCATCATATTGTAGGTCCTTCTTAGTCAAGTTCATAGGCTCCGAGCACTTGAGTTACTGGGAAAATTCCTTGATCTTGGGCCCTGGGCTGTCAATTTAGCGCTGTCTGTTGGTATTTTTCCGTATGTTCTCAAACTTCTTCAGTCATCAGCTAAAGAGCTACGTCCCCTTCTTGTATTTATCTGGGCCAAAATTTTGGCTGTGGACAGTGTAAGTGTAATTATAAACTATGAAATTTGTCTTTGTGTTTTAATTAATCATGTTGCTAACTGAACATTCATTATTATTATTTATTTTTTTTAAGACTTGTCAAGCAGACTTAGTGAGGGATAGTGGTCATAAATATTTTATCTCAGTATTGCAAGACACATCAATGCCAGTAAGTATATTCCATACAAATCTGTAGAATTTAGTTTTAATTTTTTTATTTAATACTGGATTAGCCTGATAGGCTTTGCAAGGTTGATAGAACATTCATATTCTTTGTTTTTTTTACCAATTGATTGTGGGGAGAGGGGAGATAAGCTCATGCAAAAGACACCTCTAACTATTTACAATGCTATAAATATTGAATAATTGTGAATAATAACGTTGCATTGTAACAAATAAATAAATAAAATAAATTGATAAAAATAATAATTCTTAAGAAGAGAGTAAAAGAAAAGTTAATAACAAAAACGATGATATTTATAGATTTAATAAAATAAATAATTGGCTTTAATGGAAAAAAAGGTTAATTTGAGAAAAATACGAAGAAAAAAAATTATAAAACAGTAGCAATGTCAATAACAGGATAGATAATTATAGAAATTATAACAGAATGTCCTGCAGCAGCCTGGGCTTCAGTCTTCGAGAGAGGTTGGATTTATTAAGTTGTTTGTTACTGCTCCTTTAACTGCCGGTCAGTGGGAGTGGAATTTTATGAACCTTTTTTGATGAAGTCTTCTATTGATTCCATTTGTAGTTCCTGATGCAATTAGCTATTTCTTGTAAATCTAGGGGCATCCATTATGATTCTTATAACCTTACTTTGAAATAATTTGAATTTTTTTCCTTTTTGTAAGGGATGCCACTCCCCATACTTCCAATACATCAATAGTAGCCTAACTGTTGTTTTAAAAATGAGAAGAGTTATTACTGGTTTTAATTTAGATTTTCTATTTATGATTAATTATAACATTGCTAACCTTGTATTGGTTATATTTTTATATTGAAGTAAAGTCAAATCATTATTTTGTTCCAGCTTAATATAAATAGTTTAATCACTATTTGAGTTTATTATTTGACTGCACCTGAATCACCTTCCATTCATTATTTTGTTTGTGCTAAAAAATTATTTATGTTAATCTCAAACAAACTCAACAGTTTTTATTAAATTTTAACAAGCGTTTTTTTAATCCAAATCTTGAAAATATTGAGTTCGATATTTCCGTTTTATAACATTTGATTTTTGGTTGCCATTATATAATTATTTATATTAAAAGAGGTAATCTTAAAAGATATATCTTAGTCCTGAATTTCTTTTCTAAGATCTTTTTTTTGTTTATCAGCTCACTAATTAGTAATAACTGAATCCAGTAGTAATATAATTATAATTTATAGTGATTTTAATTACAGAAAACTTGATTTATTATAGGGATGAATTCATTGTGGGTCTGATGATTCAGATTGATATGATTTATTACTATTATTAAATATTTATCATTGATACTGCGATGATTAGGGGTTTTATAACTATGTAGGATTTCACTTACCTTAGATGGAAGTTGGAGATACTCTATGATATAAAAAGTAGCAGGAGTTAGAGCAGCCTGAATCGTTTTTATCCGTCTGGTTGCCTGAATTCAAAGTAGCTGACTGCTTCTTTAAATCAAGAAGAGTTTTCTTAATCTGACCCTTCACTTAGTCGCAATTTATTGAGGTACTAGACCTCCATTTGCTACAACTTCTCTTGGCCTTAACTATGTTCTGTACTACCTCCTTTGTTGTCAAAATCATGTACTACCTCCAAGAAATAAGGTTTTAGATTGCTTAATGTCACAAACTATTGATTGTTTCTTATAATTAGTATGATTTCAGTTTGTCCTTCTGCTTAGAGTAGATAACAATAACTAGACCAACCTCTGCTTCTGGCCTTCAAAGTCTTATATTTGTTTTTAACTAACATGCTATTTGAAACATACCTATATATTTGTTATTTTTATAATTTTTAATCATTTATTGTTTAGTAAAACAATATTTGTGTGCTTTGTGATTCAATATTGATACGTTACATTCAAGATTTATACTTAACTTCATGCTGAGTTTCAGTAATTCTTTCAGTATAACCTTTTTAATTTAAATTCTTGTCCTTTTTTTTTTTTCATTTATGTGATTTTTCATATATTACTTGTTTTAATTTTTTTTTTATTTTAGAGTGAAGAACGGATGTTGTCGGTGTTTGTTTTGAGCAGAATGGTACATAACCATCCTTGTGGGCAAGAGGCAGCTCTTCAAGGCTCACTAGTCTCTATTTGCCTTGAACAGCTGAATGACCCATCAGCTATGTTGCGTCAATGGTTGGCAATTGCACTTGCCAACCTTTGGGCTGATTATGACAAAGCTCGATGGACAGGGGTTCGTGACACTGCTCCTGAAAAATTATATGCTTTGCTAAAGGATCCTGTGCCAGAGGTAAGATGCTCCACCAATGTTTAATTCTTTATTTCTTTGGTTACTGAATGAAAAAATTGTAGCTCTTAGTACTGTTTAGTATTCATGTTTATATGTAATTTTAAGTCTGATATCACCAATTGAAATTGGTTATTAACTTTATACTGTTGAAATTCCTTACCAAAATACTATTGATAAAAGATTTTGCCGGTTTCTCACAATTTACCTGGTAATAATAAAATTTAAAAAAGGTAGTTTTGTTAACAACTAAACCATATATCTAACTCCTTAGAACATTCAAAGTATAAGCAATAATCAGGAAACATTTTAAATAGATAATTTCTTGTCAACACACAGAATTGATGGAGCTATTTACTTTATTATGATTATATAGTAATAGTATCCCATGGTGCTGGTGAAGCTGTTTCTGGAGTTAGGGTTAGTCTATGTTGTGGGTGGCATATTTTTTGTGTATTGTCTCAAAACCGGCAAATTTTAGCTTTAAAAGGTAGAGTCTGATACACTGCATAGGAATGTTGCAAATTGGATCTTAATATATGGGCAAAAATCTTCAAACCCCAACCTTTACCATCTCGAAAATTTCTTTGGTTCATCAAGGTTTTGGTAGCACTTACGTTTTTAATCACTTTTATTAAAGTCAGACCCACAACTTTCTTCCTCTTATATTTAAAGGCCTCTTATATTATTGATATTTTATGTACTTGAGTTCATAAGACACCGGTCTCCTAACTCCCAGGATTGAGGTCAAAAAATGTTTGCAAAAGAAAGTTTATTTTCTATTAATTAGTTTTCTCTTTTAAATTTCTATTTATGTTCCTATCAGGAAAGAAGGAACAGTGTAAAATATATAATCTATTGTTTTCATCTTAAGACTAGCTAACTTAGTTGTCGCAGAGGTTATCAATCTCTTTGGTTTTTTTTTTTTTTTAATTTTACTTTTTTTTCTCTGACTTGGAGCTGTGAAAATGTTCATAAAAAATTATAAATATGCATTGTAATATGTGCATAAATAATTAATAATAATTACTTATATACATATTATTTTATGTATCATGGATTTTGCTGAATCTGGAGCATGTTTTGTAAAAGCTATTTGAGTCAAGACATTTTGGAAAAGCAACATAGTAATTTTTTACTGTTAGTTTTTATTTACATATTTGTCAGAAAATAACAAAATTTTATGAAATATAAATTTAAAATTAAATGTTTAAGTACTAAATCAACATTGTTTAATTTTGTACTTATTTGTATGCCGACTGTAATAGGTACAGATAAAAAATGCAAAACAGAATGAAAGGCAAATGCAAAACTTTTGGGAGTTATTTCTGTCAAATTCCCATGCTCTATTTCTAAAAAATATCTAATATAAATAAAGGTTTATCCCAATTTTTATCGTTGATTAAATGCAATTCAATTATATTTACTACTGCTTCTCTACTTCCTTAAGATTATGGAAAGTTCAAATTAATGTACACGGGTCTTCAATTTTGAATATGAAAAAACAATTTTTCATAATTTGTGAATAATCTTTCAGATGACACTTTTTAACTATTGAAGCATTAGAACCAAGGCATCATTACACCCTAATGTAACACTCTTTCACCTTCCAATAAGCATATCTCTTCAGTTGCTTTGTTGCTGGTCATTTTATTCATTAATGTTTTATAAGATTATGGATTACTCTCGCTCCATTATGTTAGAAAGTAAAAATTAAAAAGTTAATGCTGTTGATATACTTAATTTAATTAACAATTACTTAGCTCTTGAAAAGCCTTTAGAGAATCAGGAATCCAAGTGGGCAGAACAATATTCAGCAGAACAATACAGATTCTTGCTTACTCTGATAACATGGACATTGCTGGACGCTCTTCCCAAGTTGTCTCTAATGGATTTATGAAATTAGCTGAAGCAGCAAAAAAAAAATGGAGCTTGAAGTGAATGCAGAAAAGACCAAATACATGGTCACAGAAAAAATCCCGAGGCCCAGGAGAATATACTTTTGGAAAAGTCTCTAAGTTTGTGTATCTTGGATTGCTCATAACCCAAGACAATGTTATGGTTTCTGATATTAAATAAAGTGTCCTATGTTCCAACCGCCGTTATAGCCTCAGTCCCTATTTTTGGAGCTGTGCCTTGTCTAAGGACACAAAGATTTATTTATATAAAACAATTATTCGGCCACTTCTTCTGTATGGCTTGGAAACATGGACCATCTCAAAAGGTTGGTGAACACAACTTACTGGTCTTGGAGAGGAAGATTCTCCGTAAAATATTTGGAGCTGTCAAGGTTGACCAGATATTGGAGATGTTGAACAAACCTGGAGCTCAAAGATTTATTTAAGGAACCAGATGTCCAGTTTATAAGGGTTAGTAGACTGAGGTCGGCTTACCAAGTTGCTTGTATGGCTGTGAATGATCTGCCAAAGCAAATAGTGACAGATGTACTTCATGGAACAAGACACAGAGGATGACCTATCCTTCGATGGAGTAACAGTGTGATGGGAGTGGGGAACTGGATTGTAGCCGCACAAGATCACAATAATTGGTGGAGGCCAAGACTCAACATCGAGTTGTAATGCCTAGCTAATAATAACAATAACAATTACTTAATGTCTAAGCTATGCTTGTAAAATATTCGATTAAGGATTAAATAAAGATGTTTTAGTCAACAATTTTTTCATACACTTCAGAGATCTTTCAGTTAATAAAAGGTAAAAGCAACATTTGGTCATGTGTTGCTAATTGATATTCCTCCACTCACTAATTTATGCATTTTACTTAGGTTTCTCAGAAACTTTTAAAAAATATAGTACTTATTGCTTATTATAAGTTGTAAAATTTGTTTTTAGGTGAGAGCAGGAACAGTTTACGCATTAGGAACATTTATTAATGCAGTAAAGGAAAGAAGCGAGCATGCTAATAAGATTGATCAAAATATTGCAATAACTCTTCTTAATACTGTTTCTAAGGACATGAGTCCACTAGTACGCAAGGTATGGTATTATATTTTCAGTTTTATCCTATGTGCATTCTTCTGTTCTATTAATTTCATAATTTTACTTAATTATGTTTATGTATTAATTTTAAATTACTTGGCAATGGATTCCCTGCTTTTGTAACTGCAATTCTATACGATGAATAAAATTACAAAAAAAATGAGATATGTCCTATAGAAAGACTGTAGAGAATTATCTGACTCCTTTTGATACTGTAATTTTATAAAATATCCAAAATTATGTTAGAAAGCAATACATTCTTAACCTCTTTGAAATGGACCCCCTCCAGCTGAATTCAGCTTATTTGGAGTACTACAAATTGGGACGTGACGACCTTGTGGGTTGAGGCCTAAGTTCCAGTGCGCTCGGTTCGGAACATTGTGGGTTCTATTCCCACCTGGGGCAGTTAGTATTTATTTTTCAGCGGCCCCGAAAAATGAATCTTGACACTCCCACCTTGGTTAGTACTCAGTGGCAATTCTGGGTTTGGCAAAAAAAACCAGGAGGCCCACTTGCCGGACTTGTTCTTCCCTCCAAATACCAATACCAAGCACTACAGTTAATACTTTAGTTGAAATAAACATCTTCCAAGAGGTTTCTTGAGAGATATACCTTTGTGACAGTTAAGAAGTATGCTATCGATCTGTCTATCTCGACGTAATCATGAATGTGGTATTGTTTTGTTAGAGATTGCTTAGGAGGTCTAAGACTGAGTGAATAGAAAGAGCAATTAAATATAACTCTGAGCTTGGTCCAGAATCTCAAATTAATAAAGATACCAAGATAAACAGAAATAGAATAGATTGGTTACAGAAAACTAATGTTTTGAGGACCTGCCTAAACCATAAAAGAAAGAATATAAGATTTTGTTTTTTTAAGCATATTATTTACTCCACCATTTTATGAAGTTGGCCATTAGTGGGTATCATATGAGTATTACGTGGTCACACAAATTAGACCATACTTAAATTTAGTATCCATAGTTACAACACTAGTTGACACAGAGCTATTCCTAATTTCATTTATTGTAACACATTATTATTTAATAATTATTATAGCTTTTTACATTTTAATGGGTGGCTGTTTCTTTGTAGGAATTAGTGGTTGCCTTGCAATATGTTGTGAAAGCTTTTGAAAGCAAATTTCTTTCAGTTGCACTTCAGGAGATGAGAGAAGGTGCACAGGTTGTTATGCCAGCAGGTATGTTGTGATTTCTTAATTATTTTGTTTTAAGTAATCTCAATTTGTAGAACCTAAAATTCCTCACTCTAACAATGTGGACCCTCAACAATAAAAGCATCAACCTGCTAGACAAATTTGAAAGTATAATTTTAAGGAGAATCCTAGGACAACTTTTATGTGAGAATGGCCTAGAGACAAAGGAAAAACAGCTAATTGTTTTGGCTTTGTAAGGAAATCAAAATATCTTGTATCAAGATACAAATATTAAAATGGCTTAGTCATCTTATGAGGATGAGCAATGAGAAAGTGGTCCATACAGGAAGGAAGCTATTGTAGCTGAGTGAGTAGAGATCTCTGCTTAGCAACCTCAAGTTTGCAGCAGCGTCAGTTCAATGCTGGTCTGGGTGGGTTGAATTTTATTTTGTGGCAGCCCAAGGGTTTGATTAGTTTTGGCTATCATCAAACTCAGTTTGTAACAAGCCTTATATTATTATAATGTATTGTAAATATTGCATTCAAAACATCTTATTTCTAGTTATCATCTATATTCTTTATTATTTCATTGTTTCAAAATTTTTTTTTTCATTATAATCTGAAAATGTATAATTCTAATATGATATTATCTTCATATTCTCTAAATTATGAAACAATGGCCAATGTTAGCATTGACATTTATACTTCTTATGAGGGGATGGTATATCTTGTAGATGTTTTTAATATATTATAACAATATTTATTTTATATAACAATGCAAAAAAATAATGTTTTTTAACTTTTTTTTTTTTTTTTAAATTATTAGCAATATTTAACTTCGAACAGAAAGAAAAACAAAAAAAAAAGTGTGGAGCCACCTCCTGACTGATAATCTGTAAATGTACCACTAGATTTGATAAAGATTAATTAAATTTAAAATTGACTAAGAAATAACATCATTGTCCTAAGGGGAGTAATATTTACTTATAATAATATATACTTGGTATGGTAGTCAGGTGCTTTCCACTTCTGAATGAAACCAAACACTTCTGAAGATACATAAATATACTTTATTTATGCTAACATAGCTGCTTTCTGTATGTTAAAATGTACAGGATACATGTGACAGAATGTACTTAAAGGAACAGTAGTCTGCTAGTATAGCATACTGTAACATTAGGATGGATTTAGTTATTTAGTAGTTGGTTTTTTAAAAATTAAATTACTTTTATTTTAACTTTCTTAGTTTTTCAGGTATTAGTATTTTATATTAGAAGTGATTCAAATTTGAATGTGAATGTGGTTTTTTGTATTGTAATGTGAATGTGAGTTTACAAAAAAGTTTTAACATAAAGGGAATAAAGGAATTTAGAAAAAAATAATAAAGAATAGAATTAGATTCATTTTTTTTTATCTTGTTTTTTGTCCTAACGAAGTCCTCCAAAGCGAGGTGGAAGGTTGGTGTATAATAAATAGTTTTTGTACTATTTTGAGCAATCACTGGTTCAATTTTAACCACATAATGGCTCGTTATTAGTTCTCACGAATCATTATAACTTAGTGGAATTCTTTGTCTATCAGTCCCAAATTACATTATGTCAACTTAAGTAATAACAAAAACATTTTATTAATGAACTATTTAGTTGTTTCTCCTAAAGGTCACTGACAGAGCTTGGGAAAACTCGTCATTTACGGAGGTTATGAAATATAATTTTTGAAAATTCAGTATCTTAGCTCAACTAGTTTCAGAACATTTAAGGGATATTACTGTGTAACTCGAGGTGTCAAATTTAAAAATCAGTTAAGCAGTTCGCACAAAAAATGATTACAAATCTACAGGCAGACTTTATTGATTTAATACAGTAAGTTTTCAGTGTTAAAAACTCAAATTGTTTCAAAACATTCAAGGGATCTAATTGAATAATTTGAGCCATCAAATAATGGTTATATACCTACAAATGAGCAGGTTATGAGGCAACCCTAAACGTAATACTCTCCTTTTAGCTTCTACCATAGTCGGATAAAAAAAGTAGAGGACTCTTAATCTAATGTATCCTTACTTTCTTATTTAGTTTGGTTATTCACTATAAGTATAAAAGTATTAGTTTTTAAAAATATATAATAGCATAGATTTAATAAGAGAATGATTATATCTAAAACATCCTTAATAATTAATATGTTGTTATTTTATTAATATATATATGTATAAAGAATTGACCGCATAATTTCAAATAATGAAGAAGATAGTCAGGGTTGCGGTAAAAAAAATAACGAAAATAGTTGTTAACTATCAGACCATCTTCTTCATTATTTCTTAAGTATTTTTTCTTTGAAATATATTGTTTAAAATAATAATAATAAATTGGAAGATTATTGATTGACCGTGTGTAAAGATGAAAGGAATATGGTCCGGGTGCGGTAAAAAAAAAAACCTCAAATAGTAGAAATATACTATTTTAATGAGCCAACGTTTCGCCCCACGTTGCAGGGCTTCTTCAGGGCTAAAAAAAGATACAAACACATAGTTACATAAGGAAAACAAAAACATAAGTGTAAAATAACAGGGGTATAAAATGT
>NW_027115239.1:1398862-1410188 GCF_000696795.3 Halyomorpha halys | reverse complement strand
TTTTTTTGACCGCACCCGGACCATATTCCTTTCTTCTATAATAATAAATAAGTAAATGGGTTACATTTTAATCATACTATTATGTATAAAATACTTCAAACACTTCATCTTTAAAACATTTATGACCTAATTCCCATCCAATAAATTATCAGATAAACAGAGCCATTATGAGGAGGTGTATTCAGCAAAGATACACAAATAAATAAAACTTATTCATTTGTGCAGTTTTGTTCTGACTGAGAGGCCTTTACCAGGGTCAGTTAGATGAAGATTCCATCTAAAGTCTTACATTTTTTTTGCGTTGTTAGAAAAAATATATATATTTGGTTAGATTACATGAAATCTCAAATATTAATGAATGAATTTTAATTTTTAAATAATTCTAATGAATAAGTCTTATATTTTGTCTTTCATAAAAGTTCCAAGTCTATATGGAAACAAATGAAGGTATTTTGCATCACATTAACTAACTGTCTGGTGGTTCCTGATGTATTTCAATTTTTAAGCCTTGGTGATTTTGATTCGTTCGTCTGTAAATAAATGTATAATAATTGGTTTTGTATTAGTCCATGGTTACAATCTAAAATCAAAAATCCTATTCAATACAACGTCAATAAGTTTTTACTGCATTCACTTATATTTTATTGATTTGATACAAAAAATGAAATTTCATGTGATTTAACTGCATAATTTTTCTCATCTTTAATTTTTTTTTTCTTGTTTATCTTTTTCGATAAATCATTTATTAATTCAGCAAAATTAGAATGTTTTTTCTCAGAAATGATGATGTCATCCAATTCAATGAAGAGAAATGTTTCTCGAGATCGAACAAAACCAGTTTCCCCTGCTTCGAATTATAGTACCATTGATGTGGTTGAATTAGAACGGATGAAGAGAGTGTCATCTTCATCTTCTATTTCTAGCTTAGGTAATTGATTATTTTTACTTTCATAGTTATATCCTATACTTTTAACTTCTTTTTTTTCATTTTCTTTCATTTGTTTTGTGATAATAATTTCAGCAATGGGTGGAGTTCAGTTTGGATCAATTTATCAGAAATTGTGGGATGGGCTTGTTGCGCTTGACTCAGACCCATACCCTGGAGTTTCTTCTCTTTCTAGAATAGTCACAGATTATATAAGAGATCAGGTATGTGCATTTGAATTATGAATTCTTACAAACTTATTTAATTTATTTTATATTTTTCTCTGTTCAATTATTTGTCATGATTAAAAAGTACCTAGAGAAGTGAAATTTAAAAAAAGGTTCATTTGAAAATTTAAATTTTTACATGAGCAATGTTGAGTATCAGAAAACTTGGAAAATACCTTAAATAAATAGTGCAATTTATTATTTCAGTGATATTTGTGTCATTATTAATGTTGTGCACTTGGTTGATTGATTCTTTTTTTAATTTAAGATGTGGTTCTCATTTTTTGGCTCTTGCATTGCTTTGAATCAAATTTGTAAAGTTAAAAGTAAAAATTAAATATGTGACTGAATCGACATCTCTTGAAAGGGACTTGACGTATTGAATTTATAAAATGTTATTTAAAATCATATTTGTTGTCGTAATTGGTTGTTAGCTTATAGTGTCATAAATCAAATGTATTGTATAGAGTGTTTGAAATCCTCCTGTGCAATATGTAAGTTCACCTCATTATTTCAATAGCTGTTACCAAGTGGATAGAAAATTGATTTATTTGACTTTTAAACTAGATAACTTTCTAGGTAACTAATTTTTAATTACATAATTTTCCTTTTTCAAAAATACTGAGTTAAAAATTAATAAAAATGTCAGTAAAATTAAAAAAATATTTGGTAGGTGGAATTTATAAAGTAAGTTCACTTTAAATCTCACAAACTGCCATTACTTTCATTTATTATCAAATTTAAATGAAAATGGTTCAAGAGTCAGTTTTTTGTAATTCAGTATGTTCAGAATAAACCTCTCATAGTGTACTATTATTTGAACAAGAAAAAACACTATTAATACCATTATTGCTGCCATTGGTGAAAGAATAAGGTTTGGAACATTCAAGTGGATTAAAATAAATATTCTTAACCACAAAAAGTAATATGTGATTCAGTTTATATCACAATGTGCCCATTTATTATTTCACAATTGACTCCACATTGTTTCCTCTAAACAAGTCGCCCCTCATTGTCACAAAAAATTATCTGGAGTATAGTGGTTCAATTCTTTCTTAATTTTTATTGTAATATATCTGCCTTTTTATTTTGTTCGTACATATTCACTTCACATTATATTTTGTGTGTATGTCTTTGTGAGTCTATTTATTTCAATACCTATTCCTACATAAATATATTTATAAATAATAATGTTCTATAAATTCTTATTCCTTTGTTTACAGTTGAAACATTCTTCTATGATCTCTATTTTCCATCTTTTAGTTGTGTTCTTTATCTAGTATTATTTGTATTATTATTATTATTATATGTATTTTTTAGATAAAAGTCTGTTTTGATAATTCAATTTCATGATTTTTTTTATTACTGATTCTATCACGTTATTCATTAATGAATACTTGTTAGCTATTAAATCTTAAAATAAACTGGTGTCAATTTTTCAAAATTTTTATTTTGAAATACAATAAGTTGTTTGACTAACTTTTGTTTTAATAATAAGACTTTACTGTTGTGAAATGTTTTAACTTAGTTAATTTTGGTATTGGTTGTAACACTCGCATGCTTTTTCATAAATATTTCTTGATTATCTTATTTTATTAAATTTGACTATTTTTTCTTCTGTTAAATATTTCATATTTACTTACTTTTTTATGAGATGAATATGTTTTAATGAATGCTTTATTGAGTAATATTTGGAAAATAACAGCATATTTCTTTTGATATTTATCCTGATTGGTGTGAAGGTTTTCGCATGGCCCGGTGGCTGGAGCCCACCCCACACTAGGGATAATGGCTCATGGGCTGTCTCTGTCTCACTCGGCCACATCACTGTAAGATGTCACTTACTAACATGCATGTATTGTTAGATGAACTTTGCATTTTTATTTTTATTTTTATTTTCATTGTAGTTACTTACTTCTTCCTTTTATTTATTTATTTTTTGATATTTGTATATGAAAAGTAAAGCCTGTACTTATTTTCCAGAATGGTTTTCAGGAGAAAAAAATGTATAACTTAAATTATTTTCAGTATTACCTTTACTGTATGGATGAAAAGTATTGTACGTTAATGTATTTTTATCTCTTAGATTGAAGAACATTCTCCAAAGTAGACAGGTTGGAAATCTGCTGCCCCACAATAAGCTCAAAAAATGAATCTATTCTCATATCAGATTAATCATTTAATAGCTAGTATGGATTAGAACTTTTTCTCTTTTAAACATACCTGAATCCTGTACATTCCAGTAAACCCATGTTCCAATTGGAGATTTATATTGTCAAAAAAAAAAAAAATCGACTTACAGCTAAGAGACATGCTAGAATAATAAATCAAGATATTAGATTGAAAATTCAGTAATATTATTGATAACCAGGTGCTGTTCTACTGCATATCTAGTAAAAAATGGTTAATCAGTAATCAATTCAAGTTTGCTAATTGCTATTAATGGATTTGGATGATCAGAGAGAAACTATCATTCATCACAGTACCCTAGTCTTCTTGTTTTACAACTTTTATTTTGTGCTAAGCAATTTATATAAAATTACTAAATGCATATGCTGTTATAATTAATACAGATTTTCATAGCTGTATGCAAGTCATACTTGTCAAATTCGCTTGCACTACACCTCAAGACACATAGAAACCCCCAATGGAGTTCATATCATTCGAGATCAGGAAGATATAATTTATTTATTAAAGATAATTTTATTTTTGATAGACATTTTTGATCATCCACAAAATCTTACCGAATTTGGAATCAAGTATCTAAAAAATCTAAATTAATCGTTGGTTAAATGAATAAATCTAGAAGAGCACAATATCATGAAGCCATTGACAGAAATTGTTTTGTGGAAAATGCTTAATGTGGAAATGACGGAATTTCGGAGAAAAAGAGTTTTTTTATAAAAGGAAACCGTTAATGAAAAATCAAACATGTTGGAGAGATCATGTATGTAGCATAACTCAGAACTGGCTTATCACAATATTATCATACAGTATTCGATGCATTAATTTATAAAAAGAATATATTAATTGTCCTGATTCCTTCAGACCATCTCAGTCCTTCAGCAACCTTTCGTGTCTAATCTCTTTACCTGACACTGAAGTTCAGTCAGCTGTATGGATAAGACATGGCTGGAAAAGCTGGCATACTTGATTTGAGAGAAAACTTAATCTATCTCAGATTAACACAGAAGAAACAATAGAGAATGATAGTGATTGATTTCATAGCAGAAGATGTTGATGTCCGAAGTTATTGTACTCTGGAAATGAGTTGGGTAGGCCTCAGGCTTTTGTTCAGTTTCAGCAGTCTGATCTTAGACTTTGAAAGTATAATGTACAGTGTACCTCTTTAGATTAACAAAGAATGTTATTGTTCTATGTTGGTTTTTGATAAAAAACATATTTGTAATCTATTAATAAAGTATATTTTTTGATGGAGTAACTATTTTAAGGTGTGGATATTTGTTGACAAGTATGACACTTACAACTAAGGAAGTAATAATAGAAATGAATCTATAAGAGTATGAAATAACAAATTATCTGGTTAATAACTAATCTCTTAGAAATGGTAATTTATATATATTTATCATAAAAGTGCTTTTAACATGTTAATTACAATAGCGCTCCCAGATTACAAAACTTGACTTTTACCAGTGGCCATGGTGGTCCTAGTGGGCTATTCGAAAATTAAGTTAAAACTTTTTTACTGGCCACAACAAGGAAGTATCGGTAATTGAAATAATGACATGTTAGTGACCTTGGCTCTACAATGGTTTGGGAAACATTGCCGATGGAAGTCCCCTCTCCCCCTTCCTCAAAATTATCTAAAGCCCTTTAGATTTTATAAAGGGTTTTTACATCACCCATTATTGGCCCAGTTACCTTCATGTCATTTAATAAGAAATCGCCAAGCTCCAACAACCCATTGACATGGGAAAGAATGAAACATGACTTAAATATCCCATCTTCTGTAGATTTTATTATCAAACAACTAATCATTAGCCTTGAAATATAGATAAATTTAGTGAAGTTGTGTAAAGGAATTGCACTCTTTTTTATGGATTGGGTTAGGAATATTTTTAAAATTTGGTCATCATAATTTTTTTACTATAAATTATGTTTTTAATATTCATTTTTCAATAACATCTTCAGAATTTTTAGAAAATACTGAATTTAAAGGAGTTAAATACAAATTTCAGTACACCTTCAATAATTTATATGTTTATAATAATCCAAATATTCTTTAATAATTTGTTTATTAATTATGCTCGATAAATTTATCTTTCCAGATAATATATTTATTGAGAGCTATTTGAAGTATATACATAGTTCAGTTTTATATGTTTGTAACAAATATATGAATCTAGGAAAAATTGAATTTAATAATTGTTTTTGTTCCTATTTTAGAATAGCAAATCAATTTTTAACTTCTGAAAACTACCACAGTTTAAGATTTAGGAAAATTAAGTGAGATTCTATGTGGGTGATTCTCAAACAATGGGCAACTTTCAAGTTTTTGGAGGTGCAGAAAATAAAATTGCTTTCAATTTTAAGATCACGTGCTCGAAGATCAATTTATTTAAGTTAAAATAAATTTATTTATCTCCAAAAAATGTAAATGAATCCTATTATATTATAGTAGTCAATAGTTTAAATAAAAAATGAGGTAATGCACGATCTTAAAATTGTTGGATTTTATTATATTTATTATTTGGTTTAATTTTGGAAACTAAATATTAGAAATCCGAAAAAATTGATATATATATATATAGGTGCCCAATTTTAATTTTTGAAACCATCCAGTCAACATAAATTTGTTGAATAAAATTTTTCTTTTTTTTTTTTTTAATGAAATATTTCTGTGTAGTTATGATATACTCATATTCCCCGTGATGACTAGTTCTCAATTGGATTTTGAATTATGTTTACTTTTTACCTACCTTTAGTGTCAGAGAGAGACCTGACCTCTTTGTGATTATAGGTATGAAATTTTCAAATTAAAATTTTATGGGTACATATTGTATTTATCTTTTGCTTTACAGTGGATCTGGTTTGTGCTAACTTGAGTAAATTTAGAATATTTTATAATAATTTTAGTATGATTTTCATTTTTAAGTTGGGACTTGAAAATTGCCTATCATTTGAAAATCGCCTGTGTAAAAATGCTCTTTTTCCATAAAATATCTCACATGTTCTTGTACTTAGCTGTTCAGTGATGTATGTTTGTAAAACCTAATAATGTTTACATATAGATAATTAAAAAATGAAACTTTTGTATTTACTACATAAATATTTACATTAGAACAAATTAAAATCATTGGCAAACCTTCTCCCACATTCCAACCTTCATTTCATGTACGGTCAACTTTGTCTCCATCATAACTTTACATAAAGTTTTAGTTTGCTTTTTTTTTTCTAGAAAAGTTCGATTTTTTTTAAAACCTTTATATAAAAATGTAAGTAATCCTTCATGTATTTAAGTTCAGTACCCATATTATTGACTTATTTTTAATAGTATTTATTATTATTTCAAGGTAAAAGAAGCAACAGCACCTCGAGAAGTTGTAGAAGCCAAAGCTAGTTCATTACCACCATCTCCTTCTAATAGATCATACCTCGGGTAAGATATTTTTTTTTTTAAAGTGGTTTAATATTTTATATTTCTTCTTTCAACTGTTTCTGAGATGCCGTATTTAGGTCTGTGACTAACCTTAATGGTTCATTCAATTTCCATGGACCATTAAGGTATTAAACCAAATGATTAAATCTTAAACTGATTTTTCTATACTTTTGCTATATATTCTATTTTATAGCTCACTCTAAATAATTTTTTCTGGGAATTAGTTTATTATTGTTTCTTCCACTTTATTAAATGATCTACTATTACCCAATCTCCTCCAGACACACTTAGTAGTGTGTAAAAATGCTTATTACATCATTTTATTTGTAGTAAAGCTATATTAACTTTATATAGTTGTTTTTATTTTTTTTTTTTAAGTTTTCATTATTTCATAAATAATGCATATTGATGACTAATAAAATTGCAAGTTGATAGTTCATATTTATTATTAAATAGTTCCAGAAATGTTTGAAATATAGGAGAAAACATCATAAGTTCTTATTTATATAAGAAATATAATTTATTATGTAAAAAAATCAACTTAAAATTTAAATGACAAAATATAAACATAAACTAAGTATTAAATTCTAAAATATAAAATTTTCATAAATATCATTAAATACTTGATTGTGGCTATTTCAATTGAAGTTCACTGCTTGTTAAGATGACTACTTTGATATATTATTATTTTGATTTATATAATTATTTTAAACTTCACAACTTTACTGAATGATGAGAAGATGGTGTACCATGGATAATATATATGAGGTGAAGATAGTTGGGATTGTGGTCAGAAAATAACACAAG
This sequence comes from Halyomorpha halys, assembly GCF_000696795.3. Lineage (NCBI taxonomy): Eukaryota > Metazoa > Arthropoda > Insecta > Hemiptera > Pentatomidae > Halyomorpha > Halyomorpha halys. Next base: position 1,402,609 of record NW_027115239.1, on the reverse strand, counting down.
TAAATTAAAACTTATTTATTAGTGACAATGTTTCAGCCAGAATTTCTAGCCTTTATTAGGGCTAAGAACAAAAAACCGGATAACTAGAGAATAAAGGATATATAGAAAGATTAAAGTAAATAATTGTACAGAATATATTCAAATAAAAATAAAATAATGAAAGAGGTGGAAAATAAAATGCATATATGGTAATTAAATGAGTGAGTAAAATAACATAATTAATGCAATACAAATATAAAGTTATATAATGTTCATAAATATTCATTAATTATGTAATTTTACTCATATATCTAATTATCTATATATACATTTTATTACTTTATTTTACGTTTTATTATTTATTATACCCACTTCTTTCATTACTTTATTTTTATCTATATTCATTCTTTACAATTATTTACTTTAATCTTTCTATATATCCTTTATTCACTGGTTGTTATCTTGTTTTTTGTTCTTAGCTCTGATGAAAGCAAGAAATTCTGGCTGAAACGGCACTAATTAATAAGTTTTAAACTTATTTGTGTTATTCTCAGACGGCACCCCAACTATCTTCTCCTCATTTGGTTTGAACGTTATTGCATTTACTTGATCATGACATCAAATTAAATATTTCTTTGTTCATTTCTATTTTATAAATTATCATATTTCACCCTTGGTGATTTTTTAATTAGTAAAAAACATTTGCATTAATATTTAAATTAAAACAATTATCCTCTGACCATATTGATACACATCTTGTTTATGTGAGTTCTGAGAAATAACGGAACCACATCAGCTCTCCCAGTGAAAAAACAAAACAAATGAAAATCTTTTTCCTTTTCAATTATCACTATTTATATTTTTCATAATACTCACCTTTAATTTTCAATTTCCAATGTCTATGTTCTATCCATGACAACAGCTAACATTTTTTAATTTTAATAAATGGAATATGGTCCGGATGCAGTCAAAAAAACTCAAATACTATCTATATCTTGTGATTTTATATTGCCAGTTTAGTTTTCTTATTTATCTGTGGGTTTTTTAACTCACTTTGATAATTGACTCTTTTGGATCAAATTGACATTAAGAAGAATGAATATTTAACGGCACCTTTAGTGTTTCCTTTTGTTTTGGTCTTTGCTATATGATTTATCCTTGCAGATCAAGCCAAGACTATTGGTCTGGTTTGATGAGGATGAGGATTAATTGGTCCATTATCTAGGCTATTTAGCATCTCTTTTTAAAAGAGTACCTAGTCTTTATTGGTTAAAAATATAAAGTAGATTAAAGGGGAAAAAAGAATGACTATTGGGGTTGGCCTGTAGTTAAAGACGTAAGTACGTGACTTTATTTTTTCAATTAATTAATTAAATTTTTTAAAAATTTTATATAACAAAAATTAATCCGTGAAACAGTTATATTGTTTATTCTAGAGGTAATAATGAATCAACTTCACCGGGCATGAGCAGTTCAAGTGATAAATTGATTAGTAGATCTGTTCAGCTTACACCAAGACCAAAGAAGACAGTTCCAAATACTGTAAGATTTTTAACATTTTTTGTCTGTGTACTTATTATGTTTGAATATATTATTTTACTTTCAATTTCCTTATTTTTTACTAAATATTGTTCTTATCTTTATTAGATAAATGAAGATGTCCCGGAAGAAAATAATTCAAAAAAAAGACCATTGGTTTCTACTCAATTTGTTGAATGGTGCTGTAATTATTTTGCACAACCTATTATGTGCTTAAAGAAAAATATTATAGATGTTGAAAGTCCTGAGTATTATCGACGTGAATGGAGGTAAACCTCTAAATCATTACATTATTTATAATAATCTTATAATTAATAAGTTTGTAATCAAGTATACAGTCTTCAGACCTGCATCAGACAACTTAAACTGGCCCACAATAGTAACGATTATTTTTACTTATATTAGACTAAGATTTGAAACATTGTAAAATTCTTAATGATCTGATTTAGGAAACTAATTTATTCATTTGGGCTATCGTTAACCTTAACTAAACATATTTTATAGTTGAGCAAAACATAAATTATCTCTTCTTAAACTATTTTTACATCGAAAAAGTACATTCTTACTAACTAAATCAATTTCAATTAAAGCACTGAAAAAATGTATTATTGTGTTACTGATGAAAATAAAATATTCAACTTAAAGTTTCAACGATATGCATTAATGAAGAGGGATTTTTGTGATCCTTTCTATTAAGACCTATCTGAAAATTGTTTTTTAATAGAAACTTTAGGATTAATTTGTTTCAATATTTCTTTATATAATATTCATGGTCTATATATTCCTGTTTTTGAATAATAAAATAAATATAAATCAAGGATCATAATACTTAATGTACAAAGAATAGCTTTCTCAGTGTTCTCCAATTTAATGTCTGTATTTGCACTACTTTTTACTGATGTTTACTTACTAACTTCATTTTACTTCGACAAACCAAATATGTACTGACTTAACTTCTCTCTGAACTACACCAAGATGACATAATCCCTTTAATAGGGGCCCATTTTCATTTAGAGTTACACTTTTATCCTTCACAAACTGTACATTTTTATACTGACACATTAGAGATCAAAGTGTTATTTTTTCAGTAGCTCGCAACTGACCCTCATTTCTTTAAGAATGAAATATTTACACATCTCTTCAATTTCACAGATCATTATATGAACACTCATAGTACTTGATAGTTGGTATCGTGAATATTATTTAATAACTTTCACAGTTCAGATTTAAGTTGTTATCCAGAGCTTAACAATCCCTATAACATTTTTTAAAAATCTGAAATATTAATGAAAACTTTTTTTTTTTCTTCTTCTATCCCATCAAACAAAATAAGAGAATGCTGTTGATGAACGTTTAATGTTTGTTTTTAAATGTAATTTCAGTGTGAAAGTAATGTACAATGATTTATAATATGTAGTAAATACCATTACTATTCTAGTTTGGAGAAATAAAATTTGTGCACATTTCCATTACAATGTGTTTATTATTTCTCATACTGCTCTTATTAATCTTTTTAACACAGTTATATTCCATATGAGAGATTACTAAATAAGTGTTTACACCAAAATATAACTAATTTTCAGCTATCTATACCTTAGAATAGCGTATTTCAATATAACATTTTTTTTTAAATCCCTTGATATTTTTTATTCTAAGCTTCCATTGTACAACAATAATTCCAAAATAAACAATTGTTTATTGTTATATGTTTATAAAAAGACAATTATTGATTTAAGGTATCTGAAAAATACTGAAATGAGAAAAGAAGCTAAATTTGAAATTTCAAAAATGTCCCATTCTCGAATAGAATCCCAGCTGTTTTCTACTAAATGCAGTTCTCCAGCTCAAGCTGTCACTTTTCATCCTTATGACCCACACATCGCAATTGCTGTAAAGGATAACATCACGTAAGTGTCTAAATTGAATCATTTATTATCATTCATCAACTCAATAATAGTTATAAATCATTATTATTTATATATGATAAAAGTTAGGTCCATTTAGATAAATGAATGATGGGTTTAGTTATTATTTATTGTAATAACTTAAATAATAACACCCAAATGGCCATCTAAGGGGGAATAAGAGTTGGGTTATGAGCCAATTCTTGTCATAATAAGTTTATGGTTCTGCCATTTCAAAATCTTTCAGAGGTTTAAATTGAACCAACATTATTTTTGGCATAGCTGTAATAAACAATAAACTTGGTTGCTTACATTTGCTACCTTA
>NW_027115239.1:1386927-1398811 GCF_000696795.3 Halyomorpha halys | reverse complement strand
AAACAAATATATATTATATGTGTATATATATACACATATGAGGAGATTGTTAGAGGTGCGGTCAGTGTAGGATCAATGTTGTATCCAGAATTAACAAGATAATAACCATAATGATTAACACTTTGACTGCCACCAGATTATGTCAAAACAGGCCCCAGATGCCAATTTTTTTTATATTCATTTTAGCTTTTGGTTTAAGAAAAAATATATTAAAAAATTTGATGTAAGTCAGTTAAGAAATATTCATCCCATGATAAGTTATTGTTGGGTCAGTAGTAGATAAGCCTCCTAGGACGTACCAGTTCAGGACAGGGGGTCAACCCTGTTCCACATACAGTAGAGGCGCCTAAACAAATGATGGTACTTAAAGACGTAAAAGGGATCAGCTACTCAGCAACCGCTGAGGCTCTTAACTTGTATAAGACCTTTGTACCAGAAATGGCAGGGCACTTAGTAGCCCACAATAATTTGTTATAAAAGGTTAGTTGAGTCGTGGTGATGCCAGCTATGGAAGTTAACATCAAGCAATATATTGAGAAGCTGCAACAGGAACTGGTATTAGCATTTCCAAATTTTAACAAGCCTTTCACGATTACTACTGATGCTAATGAGTACATTTTATACTTGAGGGTTGATTCAAGGGCCACACAGATCATTGACATTTAGTGTTCGAAGATTATTTAACATATTTGATCTTGATCATAAAAAACAGAAAAAAAAATTCTCTGTCTGTTTATATTTATACAATTATCATAATTGCTTTTTAATGATTTTTATAATTATTTATATAATACTTGTGAAAAGATTTGAATTAAAATAAATTTTTTCTATAGATTTCACATACATCTTCACTTGAATTCTAAGAAAGAACTTCACTTGATTATCTTGATTAGAGCTCGGTACTAACCAATAATATAGAACATTTGTTAAGCCACCTCAATTCGACTTTTTTTCCTTGTCGAAAAGCTTAACCAAAAAAAAAAAAAATAAACACAGGCCCGGATAGAAACATTTATTTGTAAATTAAATAAAACCATATACATAAATTAAAAACAAAAAGAAACTTTCCAAAGATTATAGAACCCAATTAAAATTTTTAAAAATCCTTCTTTTGAAGCCAATTACAATAATGAAAAAAAAATTGCTAATTACAAATTTTTATGAAGTGATGAACTCCGATGCTATGGAGTCCTGAAGTTTGTACTGAAAAGGTCGGAGACGACGTCCTGTTCTTAAACGTAGGTGGGCCCACACAGCGAACCGGCGCTCCCATGATCTCACACACCAAGGTCTTGTGACTAGTGCAGCGACTGGGCGACTGTACTTAAGAAGTCGATGGGGCGAATGTACTTAGGCTCCTCATCAGGGCAACTAACAGGGAGAGTATACATAGGTTACTGACTTTGGCCCACTGTAGTATTGTGGCTAATAATCCCACTGGCCGGTATTTCACCATATAAACATTACACTACAAGCATTAATTCTCTTCATTTAAAACAAAACATACTTCTAATGTAATTAAATCTATTTACTGCTCCATTAAAATATTTACATATTAATCATTATATATGGCGTTAACAACATATAAAAGCATTTTTTTTTTGTAATCGTCATTTAACTGTCTTTTTATGTTAAGAAATAATTACTCATTAGTTTTTAAATCTTTAAAAACTTAATCTACTTTTGGTATATATTTTATTTAGACTGCATTGTTCAGGTTCATTATTTTTATGTTCTAATATTTAAACTTACTATTCAAAAACTAAAAACATTTATTTTATTTACAAATGGTTTAATAAATGTTATGTATCTACAAAATGCATTATTATGCCAATAAAAACATCTAATATTCCTCAGTTTCTAAAGAATTATTTATAAATAGTGAATAATTATTAATTTAGATTTATCAAATAAATTATGGCTTTTTACTTACAAAATACATACATTTTCTTATATCATTTTTTTTTTCAGATTATTACTATTCAGTAACCTTTTTAAATTGTTCATAATATTCAATGTGTAATTTTAATTTCCAATATATCTGTTCTGTTCTTGGTAACAGTGGACATTTTTTTATTTTATTTAATAAGAAATGTAAAATATCACTACAATATATATAATTATTGCTTTTACAGTGAGAGGGAAAAATAAAAGAAAAAGTATATTATTACGTTTTTTTTTTCTTTTTAGGATTTGGGATTATGTACAAAATGAGAAGCATCTGGTTTTGAGAGGTGAAAGACCATTAGGTGGTGGTGCTGTTCGAAAAATTTGCTCTCTTGCTTATGTAAATCCTCATGACACCCCACTCCTTGCTTCCATTTCAGACGATGGCTCTTTGAGGGTATATTCTACTGAAAATGGTAATCTAGTTACTGCATGGCCAGCTTCACCTAAGAAATGTAAGTATATATTCTAAAAAATAAATGTTTCTTTTTGGTCATTTACATTGAAAATAATTTTTTATGAGTAAAGTTCATAGGATTGTATTTAATATTAATGTTAATATAGAGGGAGGGGGGCCGCCCATAGCTCAGTAGTTAAGACACAGTCTTACCAATTTGATGTCTATTGGCGGTGCCGGTTCGAATCCAGCCTGGGACGTTGACTTTTTTCATTGAGTGGCGGTCCCACAAAATGAATAACTTTGACCCCCAACCATGGTTAGGCAGTATAGGACTCCAATGGGAGTCTTGGCCGAAAAAAAATAAATAAATAAATAAATAAAAAAAAAAATAAAATAAAAAAAATATAGAGGGGCAGTGGTAGCAGTGTGGTAGCGTGCCTTTCTACTAACCTTGAGGTTGTGAATTCGAGCCCGCTGCTCACAAAAATCTGTCCCTTGACATCTGTCCTAATATTTAGAAAAATATTAATATTGGGTTGTAAAATAAGTTTGTAGTGTTTTTCATTATTTCAATTTAATCCTCTCTGTGTTTATAAAATCATGTTTAATTGGTCAATAATGTTTACATTATTTATTACAGACTTTATCTATCCTTTAGAAAATGGTGAATAGATAAACTCTTTTCTATATTTTAAACTTAAAAACTTGTGTCTTGATTTTTCAAAGAAGATAGTTTTGTATAATAAAACTGTTATCTTTAATGATGTTTTAAAATATCAACTTAAACCGGGTGAGGAATATGCATTCCTAACACCAGTGCCTAGATACTGAAACTGTATGTTAAATCTCAGTTACATAGTTATTCAATAGCATATTGTTTTTTGGTATAATTTTGCAAATAAATGATATATTTTCTAATCTTTATTTTATTCCCCTTTAATTATTTGGTTGTTTTTCATGGAATATTAGTTTCTTGGTAAAAACTCAATTTCACCACCAATATTATCTCCTGTTATTCCAATATATTCTTTAGCTTAGTAAACATTTTCAAATCTCTGGAGGACCTGTTTGTTGTAATATTTCTACATACCCAGTTCTCAGATTCATAGTTTGAACTTTTAATATTGTATCCTCCCCATAATTTATTATCATCCCAAATCCTGTTTTTTTCATAGCAATATGATCAGGATGTCCTGTTACCACTTTCAGTCCTTAAGCAAGTATCTTGACATTTTGATTCTTTAGTTTCAAATAAAACATGTATAAATATCACAGTATATTATGTATTGGGTTGTAAAATAAGTTCGTAGCGTTTTCCAATATTTCAATTTAATCCTCTCTATGTATATAAAATCATGTTTACTTGGTCAATAATGTTTATATATTCTAAAAAAAGGATTAGTTAAGGTGCTTTTATGTATCAGTTTCAACCGAGATTCCTTATCTTTAAGTGGTATTCTGTTTGCTCAAAATCGAAGAGAAAAAAATTCATTTTCATCATTCATTGATTTTTCATTTCCAAAAAAGAAAATCCACTGCACAGATGGTTACCAAAATTTGCAGTGTGTATGGGGATGATGCCTTAGGAGAAAACACAGTCCCTAAGTGCTTTGCTCGGTTCAGAACCAGAAATTTTAACTTGAAAGATGCAAAGCGCTCGGGTCATCCTTCCATTGTTGGTGATGACCAAATTCAAACATTGGTCATAGACAACCCTCACACTACTACACAGGACTTCACAGAAAGGCTTGACATATCTCATCCAAGTGTCTCAAATAATTCGTCTTACAATCTCAAAGACATAGTTTTCCATCACGATAATGCCCATCCTCACATGTCTTTGCAGACCCGGCAGAAATTATTGGAGTTTGGCAGGGATGTGATCCCCTACCCACCTTATTCACCAGACCTTGCCCCAACAGATTTTCACTTATTTCGGGCCCTTTAAAACTCTCTTAACGGGAAACACTTTACTTCGCTTGAGTACTGCAAAACGCACATAGAGGAGTTCATTGCGCTAAAATCTGAGAAGTTCTGGGAGGACCTGAAAGATGACAACATGTAATAAATCAAAATGGCTCATATATAATTGATTAAAATATTTACAAGAATCTGATTATTTAACTTATTTTACAACCCTATAAATAACTTTAATATTAATTTTAGAAATAACCCTATTTTTTTTTATTGTATTGGAGCAGGTACTTTTCCCAACAACAGTCTAAGTAGAGGTTATGCGATGAATTGGGATCAACAAAGGCAGGAGTTCATTGTTGGTGGCAACAGTCAGTTTCTTCGTGTATGGGACGCTGAGCGTGAATTGATGACGGCTGATATACCAACAGGTGCAGATTCTTGTGTTTCTTCAATTTCTCTCGATCCTACAGGTTTGTTTGTTTTTTATTAATTTCTATTAAATTTTGTCTTATTCATTTATTTTTTCTTAATTTTAATTTATTATAACTAAAAGTTAGTGTTCAGGCCACTTTTATTTCATTACCAATTCTATAAATTCCAAACTCACCATATTTCAACAGTGTAAGAACCTCTAAGTTAGCTGTTGCATCAGAGGTAATTCCTAAATACTGCAGTATAACCTCTTTGGATTAGGGATAACAGTGTGATGGTGATCTTACTGAGTTGAGTGCATTTTGTTTTTCTTACCTAGTGTATCAGTTGTTATTTTATTATTTTTTCAATTTAACAGTATTGTGTCTATCAGAAAACATAGTTTCTATTTCACCTAATATATCGAACAGTGTTATGAAACATTTATTGACAGTTACAAGTGAAAAATTAATTATTCATGAATACAACAGTGCTTATCTTACCTTGTTAGAGTTAAGCAGTTAATCTTTTATTTCTATTTATCATTTATCTGTTTTCACCCTCTACCAAACGCAATAGTTAATACCCAAATTAATTATATAATGAACCCAGCTTATTCTGGGCATAGTGTAAGGGTTTCCCTACAACAACCAGGCTGTGGCCCCAACAGTTAAAATTAGAAAAAAAAATTCAGGAGGGTAAGCTTCTAAAATAAAACGGTTTAATTAAAATGATTCTGCAATCAATATTGTTAATGCCATTGAATTTGAAAGTTTGGCCTTTTATAAATCTACTAAATTTTATTGATCTGGAAGTTATTATTTTTTTTTCACTGAAAGTCATGCAATGAATTCTACTTGTTTTTGTAAATCCGTGAAGTGAATTCGTGTAAGTCCAATTCTTGGAAGTATAACTGCTATATTTTCTATTCACTGTCTGTTATTATGGCAGGCACAAAGTAGCTTGTTTCTTTAGAATAAAATAGTCTGATTACTTATTTTAAAAATAATTTATTTTGCATGATGTAAACTAAGTATTTAATTCTAGTTAGTTCCTTTTACAGGAATTTTGGTCCATTTGATTTAAACTCATATTGTATCAATTGTAATGTTGATAAGGTTAGAGCTATATGTCCAATTCAGTTATCATTCAAAAGACATAACTAGCATTACATAAATGGTGTTGAGCTCACTTTTGATTTTGAAATATTTAAATTTTGCACGATTTAGAAAATTTGATAGTGCCAGTTATATCAGTTTAAAAATAAATATATTGACCCCTGCGAAAGTATTATTTTTCAGGTTTCATCAATTTTATAAACAAAATTAAGCACCAGTATCTCTCTACTAGATACTAAAGTTTTTTTTTTTATGGCATAATATACGTTACATTTATTTCTTCTCACTTTTTCTCTGTATAATGTGTATTTGATAATAAACATTGATATTATAAGAAATAAATAAAATCAGTGTTTACATCTATTGTAAATAAGTCAACAATTAGTGAAGAATGAAATACAGAGCAAATGTTAAGTGGTAGTTGCCTCTGACCTCAGTTGGTTTCCAGTTAACTAATAGTAATGTTATTTCTTATCATGATTATAAGACTTGAAAGTTTTAAGACCTTTTTTTTTTTTTTTTAAACACATTTTTCTCTCTGCTGTTTTTAGGTGGAATGCTCATGTGTATTGGTTGTGGTGATGGTACTGTCAGGATATATGATAGAAGGTTGTCTCCACATGAAGCAAGAATTATGACATTCAGAGAGCATACTGCCTGGGTTGTAAATGCTTGTTTGATCAATAATAAGGAAATAATTTCCGGAAGGTATATGAAGATATTGTTTTTAATATTTTTTAAGTTATAACACTAATTGTGCTACTAGAAAATTCAAATTCATGAATAATATAATAGTGTATTTTTAGTTTTACTCTAAAATATTCGGTTATGGAATATTTTAACTACACATTTATCCTTTATATCTGGATCTTGGAATTTATAATATTCATTTCTTTACAGTAGTTCAAAATTACCTTTGACTAACTTTATACCTAAGATGTACTTGTATACTATTGTGGCTCTATGAAACAAAACTAGATAGCTGCTAAAACTTTGAATATACAAAAAATTCATTGTTTCCAGTCAGAAATATTATAGGAAATAGTTGATAAATGTATATGTAAATAAAATATCTTATAAAAGATAAAGATAAATGATGAATGATACCCCAAAGTTTAATGGGATTATACTTAATGCAAAAATTTTTGTTTGTATTTGCATTATTTTGTAGATGGCAAATGAAAGTATGTATTAAAATAATAATAATAATAATAAAATTTTGAATAACATAAAATAATAATCTTATTATTAAATCCTTTAATTTAAAAAAGTTTCAACTAAAAACTTACTGATATATACTTTTTTCACTAAATAAACTCTCTGAAGGTACAACAACTTTGTACCACAATAACAACAACTATAATTCAAGAATTTGATCATAGAATTCATTGTAATTTATGAAATTTTCACGCATTCAAATTGTTGTGTTGAGACAGTTTTTTTTCTTAATTACTAAAAACTTATTTTTGAGACTCTATCTGAAACAAACAATTCTATTTTTTTAAATTGGTTAATGTTTTCATTGAAGGGGTCTATAAATGATTTCAATCTATATATTTTCAAAATGAAACTATTAACCCACATTTCAGTTATCGTGGTCATATTTTAAAATACCTTACAGCTTGTTTTTGTGCATTAAAAAAATAATTTTTGTGTGCTTTCAAATCAGAACTTAGTACTGTAACAACTTTTTTCCTGAGAGGTGTATGAAAATAAAGTTAAGACATATTTTAATATAAAAATTTTTCTCAGGTATAGCCATGGCAATGAGAAATACAGTGATCATGGCAAGTAGAACTGAAGTAAAACATTGCAATATAATTAATTGGTTATATCTATTAGAAAGAAATGTTTTTCAAAATTGTATTATAGCCAATGTGAATATATAATGATCCTTGAAAACCAATTTAATCAACTGGGTATTAAAAAGAGCATGTTGTTTAAGAATCTCACGTATTTATTTCTTTGTAATAATTTGAATGAGGCTAGGTCAAATAAGAGTTGACACAAAAATGTGAGAAGATGGTCAGGGGTGTGGTCAATATAAATACACAAATGAGTGAAACTTATTTGTGTATCTTTATTGACTGTAATCTCCAAGCATTTTCTCAGTTAACCATAAACACCTCAATAGTTTGAAATTATACTATTATTCTCTTTTGGGTGGTCATACTGCCAATAATTTAAAATACGAACTCTGTGTAATAATTAAAAACATTATTCCTTTCTTCATTATTGAATAAGTGTATGTTCTTCCTCATTTCCACATTTCAGTACTCCTGCATAGGGACTTTTACATAATAGTAAAAGTGTATATACTTATTAGTTTTTTATATTATGTCTAAAAATGGGATTTTTTAAAACTGTTAATAAAAAATTAGATGTATGTTTTTACAATTTAATGAGTAATATTTTATTTTTAAGATTAAACTTGAAAACATCCTGAAATGTCCATATTCTTATAAATTTTAAAATAAAGTGATAAACTTTAAAGGAGTCAACAATTTTCTTCTGAAAACATATTATTTTAAAAAGATTCAGTTATTTAATTATTATATATTTAAAAGGTTTTCTTTAATATTATATATAGTAAAAGTATAATGTATTGTTCAGTGCAATCTCGACAATTCGACAGACGGATATAGGATCAAAATTTGTTGGATTACCAAACATTCTTTACTACTGATGTTCCCATTAAATTATAACAAAAAAAAATATGTCAAAATAACACAAAGCTAAATTTGTTTTATTTATATTTCTTTACTAATAAAAAACATAAGAACCGTTATAGGAGTTGTTTAATCAATGAGCATATTATGATATGAAAATGAATGACCCCCTCTCTTCTACTTCTCAGCGTGTATTATGATAGATCAAAATGTTCTTCTCTTAGATATTACTAGCTTATCAGATTAACAAATGCGTTTGATTTACAAATGTCAGACTATCAAGATTGTGCTGTTTTAATCACATAACAATAGTTGATGATGTTTTAAATAAAAATCTATTTATGTTTCAGCACTAATGGAGATGTTCGAAGTTATCATCTTAGTAATCATGATTCACAATTTGTATGTCAGATTCCAAATCAAGGATTGAAAGCTCTGGCTGTTCATTCTCTAGCTGATGTTATGGCATGGTATTTGAATTATTCATTTTTATATTAAAGTATTCTCTTATAAGTTTTTTATTTTTCTGAAAATTCTTAAGATTAATGTTTTTCATCTAGAATCAACTCCAGATTATTCATGTAATTGAGTGTTGTGCTTGCAATGGATAACCTATAAATAATTCTTAGATAATCAACATGTAAATATGGTGGCAGAACCAGTTAAAACATATTTGTTCAAAACAAATTAATTTATAATAAGAACAAGTAATAAATTATTTTAAATTACTCTGATTTCATTGTTAAAAAATAAATTACAATTTTTGAACATAAATATTTTTTTTGTTACATTTATATTTAATCTATAATTGAATTATTTGTTTTAAAACAAGTTAGTCAACCAGTAAAACATGTCAAGTTTGTCATGTCGGCTTGTAATGGTTTTGGTTGGTACAGTAAGTAGATACAGTATAGACCAGTATAAAGCGGTGTCGCTACAATATTGTATTGAAAATCAATTTGTTTTTTTAAACTTCTACATGATTTTTAACATTGAAAATTAATTAGGGTTCCCTACTATAAAATAATTATTCATTTTTAGTTTTATACTACTCCTGGGGATAGTGATTTATCTTGTTTCGCATCTTTTTAAACCATAGTAAGATTCTTAATACTTCATGTCCAACTTATTAATGTACAGTTAATTATTATTATTATTATTATTATTATTATTGTTTTTTAAGCTTGTTATGTTTCATTTCAGTGGAGCTATGAGCCAAATCCATATGTATAGGCGTAATGGGATTTCAATGAATATATTGAAATCTGTTTCAAATGAGTGGTTCTATGCACCAAGAGGTGGGCCGGTTGGATGCTTAGAATTTCATCCTTCAAGACCTATTCTTGCTGCTGGGTCTGCCGATGCTCTTGTGTCCCTGTTTTCAGTTGACAATAAGAGATGACAGGTTAGTCTACATTTTTTGTCATGGAAATTTGGTATGTGTGTCTGTGTGTCTGTTTGTATGTGTGTATGTGAACAGTCCAGCTCAAAAATGAAAAGTCGCACAAAAGTTGAATTATATATACTCTTTGGTAGATCTTTCCTTATCCGTTCCTCTTCCCTATGGAATTCTATTCCCTCCTTTATTCGTAGTTCTAATATCCTTCCAATCATCAAATCACGTATCTTCGACTACCTTCTGTCCACCCAATTCCAGAAGAATAACAATTTGAAAGTTTCAAATAAGGTTTATATTTTCTCTGTATTTTATGTTTCAGATTTTCGTTCATACTTGTAAATATGTATAATACCAGAAAGTGTACCTTTTCATTTATTATTTTTTGTTTGATTATATTTGATTTTTATTTTTATTTGCTATCAGAAGTGTTGGTCATCTTTTATTATTTATTAGTCATGTTTTATGATATGACATGTGGTTTTATTTTATTTTGCAATAATATGTAAATTATTGTTGTTCATTTTTATCTTTTCAAATTCTTTATTTTATTATATTTTATGATGTTTTATAATTTCATTTTTATTTTGTATTTTACTCCAAGGCTCTAAAGTCTAGCTTTGATGCTTGTATATTATTCTAAGGGATCAATCCCAGATTAAATAAAGAATATTATTATTATATATTTAGGACAGGTATGTGCCTGTGATGTTACAACATTTTTTTTTTTGTTATAATCAACCAACCTAAAGTACCATTGTGTGTATATATATATATATATATATATATATTGTAATATTCAAAATTTATTTTATTTATTCTCAGATCTAAAATATAGCTTTGAAGAAGACAAGGTTTAAATGAAAAGATATTAAATATATTAAATAGATGTGAGAATTTTATTTTAAATTATATATAATATTATTGACTCTTATCTCAGAGCAGGTTTTCCGGACAATCAGAACACACTGCCACCTAACTAAATTAATAGCTACTTTTACAAATATAATTAAATCCTAGGAAGAGCAAACTTAAAGAGAAAAACACTTCTTACTAATTATATATTCTTCTTTGGTGACTGTTGATTGTAATGTCTTCCTTCTAAAGATGCTACTACTGACAGTAGACAAAGGCTTGGTCCTATTCTTACTTCCAGGATATGTCCAATTCATCAGCCATCCAAACAAAAAGTGTCTTTCTTCCTTCAATGATATACTCTTCTTGAATGAATGCTGCCTCTTGATCTTCTTTCTAAATATCTAGAATTATAGTAAATCAATTTTACTGACACTAGACAAAGGGTGGTCAACAACACCAGCTTCCAGGAGACCTCATCTCTCCCGCACCTAAACAACAAGTGACCAATTTCTTTTGTTCATTGTTCGATAATAGATACAAACATCGATTGTAGCTTAACCGCTCTAATTCACTTACAATGATGATGTAAATACTTCATTGATAATGGTTATCGTCTTCTATTTCTTGTTGCATTAATTTGTACTATAATCATGTTAGTGAAACAACAAAAGTTGAAAACATTTCAATCTAAATACTCAACATAGCAATAATTCAAACAGACGTCGAAAGGACGCGTGCCACCAACAATGTTTTACATTGTAGTTTTACTCCATATTTGACTGATTAAAATTAGTTAACTAAAAGTAGTTTCAATATTGTTTGTACTAAATATTGTTTCAATATTGTTTGTACTAAAAGTAGTTCAATATTGTTTCATTTCAATATTGTTTGTTTAAACAATATTGAAATGTCGATACATAAAATAAAACATACTAAAAACTATTTATAGATAAAAGATAACTATTCATAAAAAAGAGGATATTACAATATATATATTGTAATATGCTCTTTTTGAGTAAATAGTATATTTTGATGTATAAAGGATTTTAATAGGTTTTATTTTATGTATTATTTTAATATTAATTGTTTTGGTTATACAAAAAGCAAGCTAACCAGTTTTCTTTGTCTAAAAGAAATACGTTATTTTTTAAACAAGAAAGATGGCGGT
>NW_027115239.1:1341094-1386342 GCF_000696795.3 Halyomorpha halys | reverse complement strand
TTATCCATTTGATATTAGTGTTTTTAATTTGAACCCAAAGTTATTTCTTTCATATTTGAAAAAAGTTAAAAAACTATTCAGATTCTTTTTATTTTTTATTTTAATAATTTAAAATTATTACAATATATACAAATAAATAATAAGGATGCCAGATGTAGAATACAACTTGGTCTCACAAGCTAATATGATAGCTCACCAATATGAATTTAGAAATGAGTTCAATGCTTCATACGAAAACGGAATATTGAAACATAAAGGCGGTATCCTTGAAAAGATCCTGAACCACAACTTCTCATATAATAGAGCATTGAATAATAATAATAATAATAGAGCATTGAACTCAAACATTAACCCCATATACCCATCACTCTGCAGTTTCAACCTACTCAAACTTGAACCATATCTATCATATAGGCTAAATTAAAAAAAAATAAAATAAGGAGCAACATCCAACTAATAAATAAATAATTGACCGTATAATTTCAAATAATGAAGAAGATGGTCAGGGTTATGGTAAAAAAAAGAACAAAAATAGTTAACAACTATTTATTTTCCGACATTTCGTCCCACTTTGGAGAGCTTTATTATGGCTGTTAATTAACGTTAAGTTGATTAAGACTTTTCATTACCACTGTATGTAATCAATTTTACCTATTTTTACAATTTTTTTGGAAATGGTGCCAACTATACAACCAAGATGGCTCTTAAGACTGAGAAATTGGAAATAGCCAAAAGGGACATATCTTTCTCACTCTCATTCTTATGCACAAGATTTTGTTAAATTATTGTGTTCTTGTTCAGAACAAAATTGATATCCGTTATTAGAACCTCGATAAACCCCTGAATATGAATTTTAATAGCAACAGAAAAATATAAAATTTTTGTTCTAAACGATTCCCTTTTGAGTTTTTCCAAAAATCACTAAAATTTCAAAGGCTTCAACGACTCTACTAAACCAAAGGAAACTTGCAACTAGCCTAGGGTCTTATAAATTGTATGTAATGGATAGTACAAACCCGACCTTGTTTGAGGAATTTTTCATTATTCTGCACAACTTTTTCTATCTAATAAAGGCATAAAATGGTTAGAGTAATTAGTATGAGTCAAGGAAGGAAAAACTCAGTTTTCAGAAAAAAAAAATCTAGAGATATATAAAACAATCTGGTTTTGACTTATGCGATAGACTTGTCCCAGCCTGCACTGTAGTTGGCTGAGTCACTTGAGTAGGCTTATTCCACTAGCGATGAGGATCTTCTGTGAGCTTGGGAGGTTATTTGTGGCGAAATCACCGAAAAAAAAAACGTGGCAGAATTACTTTGAAGACTGTTATGAGGATAGAGAATTGTATTTTATTCGGTGGAAATTATTTTGAAAAATTATAAAAAATAAAGTTGTGTTGCAAAACTTTTTTTGTGCCATTTTTATTTTATACTTCCATGAGATTATATACAATGGTGTTGTACGTTGGTAAATTATAACAAAAAAGTTGCTGTTACATCTCTGGCATATACCTGCCCTAAATATTTTTAAAAAAAAACATTTTTACCAAAATAGGAAAAATTTAATATAAAAACCTATCTTCCAAAATGATTTTCATAAATAAAATTTTAGCAAATAATTTTTCTACTGAAGGTGATATCATAAATATATTTTTTCTAGGCTGGTAACTAGCTCACAGGAATAAGCTGCCTATTGCTCACTTGACCTTGGCACAGCAACTGGCTCCTGCACTGAGTCTGTTTAATCTCTCTGTTCACATTGTTTGAATACGTAATGTTCCCTCTGTCGTAATTTGTAAAAGTTAAATTTACAATTAGACAGAAATTTTAATTTATAATGCTATAATATTTTATCTTAAACTTCATGAATAAGCATAGGGAACACTAGGTAATAAATGAAATGAATTTTCAAGTTTGTCATGTAGTTAAATACATATTATTTTATTGCATAGTATATAATAGATTTTAACTGCATTGTAAATAACATTTGAGATTTGAAAATTCATTCATTTATATATAATTTTTTTTATTTATTTAGTTTTAAAGTTATTTAGTCAAGCAACAATAATAATCAATACTGGGGCTCAGATATTTCTTCCTCGGTGATTTTTTCATTAGATCTAGAGGATTCATATGAACTGTGATCAATCAAAGAATGCAATCCTCAAAAATGTGATATTTTTAGGAGTTGTATTAGAATTGTTTATTATATATCACATTAATCTCTTGGTTCCTCGCAAACAGCTTTTATGTTTTCTCTTCTGATTGTTGTATAATTCACTTCGCTTATTCGGTCTGCTTAGTGCTTAATTCTGTTCTATTTTAATAATATATTCCTTGGGTTCTTAATAAGTGAATACCCCAATGATGTTATCATTCAATTCAAGTCTGACTTTTTTTAAAAATAAAAATTATTTATTATGTTTTATATTGTTTAATGGAGGTAGTTATCATTGATTATGTTAGAATGATTTCTGATTATTAGGCCTATTTTTTGTAAATCTACCTGTGTCCTGATTTCTGTTTTTTTCAAATGATGTACAGCTTCTTTATTTAGCAACCAAATAAACCAATTAACCAGTTTTATGAATTAAGAGCAGTTCTGTTCATGTTTAGTTACCATAGCAAATTTCTATTATCAATCTTCTTCGCTTATTGTGTTTTCATTATGGTGATGTACGTATAGACGTGACGTAACAAGAAATTAAAATGTTATTAGCACACTTATAAAATGTAGGTTTAAAATGAAAATATCAAGAATAAGTATAGTCTATTTTCATTCTTCTCATTTTGCTAATGTACGTTCCACATAAATGTTATGTTCATAAAGTTTTGATAATGTAAACAATAAATTAGAACAATGTTCTCAGTGGATTCCTGTTAGTACTAGCCATGGTAACTAAAATGAATTAGTACTGATGATCACTTAAAGATGTGGTTGTTCTATATTAGTATGTACTTATGTGCTGTTTGAGGTTATCAATTATCCATTTATGGGTTGAATTATCAGGTAGATATGTAAATATTTGTATGTATGTATAGAACAAATTTTGTGCAGTTGCATTATGTTAATGCGTTTAGTTGAATCTATATGTTATTCACATTTTAATCAATGGATGATCTAGTCTTTCAATCCTCTATGAGTTTATTAATTTTGATTTCTTATTGCTGTACCATATTATATTGAATGGATTTTAGATTGAAGTAATAATTTTAAGTGCCATATACAATAATTATGATTAATATTAGTTTTAGAATAGTGTTAATTTGCATGTAGGTTCTCTTATTATTAAAGTTATTCCTTTTATAATGTGAGCAGGTTATGAATCAATCAATTAGTTTTGTTACTTTATTATGTGGTGCAGAAATCATTGTATTAAAAAAAAATAATGAAATGAAAAAAAAAAAATGGCTAC
This sequence comes from Halyomorpha halys, assembly GCF_000696795.3. Classification (NCBI taxonomy): domain Eukaryota; kingdom Metazoa; phylum Arthropoda; class Insecta; order Hemiptera; family Pentatomidae; genus Halyomorpha; species Halyomorpha halys. The sequence goes on along the minus strand of NW_027115239.1, from coordinate 1,382,927 downwards.
ATGAGCAGTTTATTCGGATATTTGTTAAAGTTTTATAAACTTAACAAAAGATCTAACTAAAGTTGAGGTTGGCAAAATGTATTGGGGTATGCTGTACAGGTTTTAAATTCCGGCCTTTTTGGGTGCTATGACAAAATTAATCTTATCTATCCTTGCTTGAGAGAGAGGACTTTCACCATAATTGATAGAAATTTTAAAACCAGTTGTTATCGCATTAAAAGATTATTGTAAGATATGTAAAAACATAAGGATATTTACAAAACAAAATTATAAAGTGAATATTTTTGTTTACATTAATTTTTAGAATCTGTTTCATACCAAAATCCTTGTATATGACTTTAAATACCCATTGGATTCCAACTGACAATAGCTACTTTTTATTAAAATTTAGTTATTCACAGTTTATTTGATGAACCATGCAGTTCTATACTATAGCCATTACTACTTTTCCTTTAACATTTAATTAATCCTTATTTAAAAGAAATTTTTTTTACCTCTCAGACCTCTTAGTCATAATTTAAAAAAAAAAAAAATAAACTAAGTTAATAATGAAAAATATTCATCAAACACCTCTTATAAGCTTAGACATGATAACTAAAGGCCACTGACACAAACAAATGGTAAAACTCAACTCAAGTAAATCTTTTAATGTGATAACAACTGGTTTTAAAATTTCTGTTAATTATGGCGTAAGTCCTCTCAAGCAACAATGGATAAGATTAAGCTTATCCCCTGTAATTGATCTGTACCAAAGTCTCCTAACCAGCAGTTGGAAAGTCTCTGTTTATGTGAAATTTGATATTGAATAATTTTGCCACTGGAGATTTTATGGTATTTTGATTACTTGAGTATATTTTAACAAGTTAATCCCTGGTAAATTGTTTTTTAAAATTTTAAAAAAACAGACATTTTATTACTAAAGACAGGCTTACTCTCTGTGACATATGTGTTTTATTTTAACTGTGTGTAAGTACATGTTTTTTTTTTTTTTGCATGAGTTCTTTATTGTTCTCTATTTCCATTGTGTTTCTACCTCAGCTACATCTCGTTTCATTGGATATTGCTAGTTCTGTTGGTTTAACACATTCAGTTTAACTTTTTAAAGAGTTATAATGTGTGATTTTTGTAAAATGGTTTGTTCTATAATTAGAGACACTGTTAGCTAATTTCAAGGGAAAATTTGGGTAGTATTACTACCAAGAAAGGCCAGTTGTACTGTATAATGTAACCATAATAGCAATTACACTGCCTTTGTGAACTACCAATCAAATTGAATAAATTATTGTTCTTTGTAAACCTACCTTAAGAAATGGTTTGGTTTGAACACATTTGAAAATATTTGTGGTTCAGTGGATAAATATTTGTCTCATGTTTCATCATATATGGGATTAAATTTTATAAATTTTAATGTTAGTATTGTAGATTGTGAAATTTTTATGTCTTGTGAACTAGAAATTATGATTTAAAATAAACAAATTAGTTGGAAAGTTTTCAGCAATTAGGTCTTCCTTAGTTTTATCATATTGATGGTGTGATTTGCAATATGTTTATCTCTATTTTACACAGTTTTACAGAAAATTAAAAAAAAAAGGTTCAGATTGTTTATCTTCACCAGGAATATTTCCTAAACAAGGAAAACATAGCAACAACTTTGTGGAGATGAGCATTTTTGCAATATCTGAATAACCATAAAACTAATAAAATTTTGAATTTATTTTTTATTAAATGAAGTGAAAAATTATTCAACTGATGCCATTGAAATTTAAGTGTCAGTCAAATTGGAGCTATGCACTTTGAAAATTATACTATCAATATACTTTTTGTTGTTTTGTGTTATGAATGTATTCATTAATTATTTTAAAATGAATTATTATTAATTTTAGAAACTCGTAACCACAGTGATAAATCATACTGATTTATTTTATGGGTTCAGTTATTTGCTTTTAATTTTTATATTATTAAATATGTTTATGACACATCACTATTAAGTATCTTTTTAATATTTTTTATGGTTAATTCCCTAATGTTAATGATATATTTTTTACATTATTTTGATTGACCTTGGACACCTATTGTATTCAGGATCCACTTTTTTTTATTAATATCTCAATAGAAAAAGAATAGTTGATCACTTTTTATATTGTCCGAGGGGCATATAATTCAATGAATAAAATCCATTCATATATGCCTCGTAAAAACAGGTAGCATCTGTTATAAGTTGCTTAATGATATTAAAGTATTAAATCCCACTTATATTATTGAAGTTCAATCGATTAATTTGATAATATGTTTATACATATTCTTTCCATAAGTCTTCATATTTACCCTCAGCTCAACAGGTTGGTTCGAGGAACCCATACTGAAAATTATTTGTCTTGGTTATTCATTTTGGTGTTCTTTACTAATTTATTTTTCACTTTTTTTTTTAGGCTATGTTATCTATTTTCATATAAATAAATGCATTATATTGAACATATGATTTGATTTGAAAAGTAGACAAATAATTGCATCTGGGTCCGACAGACTCACCTGTCGTATTATGGGTTAATATTTTATTGTTCTAAATTCAGAACTGTTTTTACTTGGATTTTTCTTTTATATTGATTGTTATACTTTTAAAAATTATAATTGAAGTGAAGGTACTAAAATATTTTCAAGTAACTGAGCAGAGCCACAAGAGCCATTGTTAAACTTGCAAACAATTATTTTTATTGAAAGATCACTCATTGACCGTGTACAATAATAAAAGGAAGATGGTCCGAGTGCGATTAAAGAAAACTGTTTAATAGTGACTAAACTATCTATATTGAGCCAACGCGTCAAGACCATATTCCTTTTATAATTATTTTAATTCTCTGTCAATCATGGTATAAGGATTCATGTTTTGTAAGGCACAAAATTAACAGAAATGCTGAACCAAACATCTTATATGGCATGTTAAATGTACTGCATTTGTTAACTTAGATATATTCATCTGTAATATATTTAGTAAATTTTACAGAGGTATTAAGACTGTTTAAAGATACAGAATAATTAATATATATATTTGTTTACTTAAATATATATTAATTTAATTTAATTTAATCTCTGTTTCTGGAGATATGTACCTATCATTATATCTGTATCTAAGCAATATATTATTTTTTATGTTTACAATAACTTGTAAGATTTATCTTTATTATTATTAATTACTTTAATCATTCTGTTTCTTATTTCAAGCCAGTTGCAAAATATTCCTCATGCTGCTAAATCAACATTTTAAAGAAGTATTTATGTTCTAAAGATGAGCTGGATTGATTATTGTTTGTATATTTTGATTGTTATGAAATTAAGGCGTTTTATTCTTTCCTGTTTTGTAATGGTAGAAGTTATTTATTTAATTGGCAAAGGGTTACCTCTTTCAGGAAAATATTTACTAGAATAATAATATTATACTATTTATTTTATATGATTATATAGTGGAACTACTTAGATTCGTAATGTTAAAAGAAAAATAAGAATAATATAAAAATTAATTCTTTATTATTTTCTTATACTGCGTCATGAGTTTATCTGCTGAGTATAAATATTGATTATTCTAGGTGACAAGCATTCCTTAACTATACTACTATTGAGAGCCTTTTTAATTGTTAGAAATTATTCTTTTATGAGCTTAAAAATAATAAATTATAAAAACAAATGTAGCTAGTTATGAAAATATCATCCTTTTATGACTATAATTTTGTTCTTGCGAGTAAAATGTGTGTCAGGATGTCTGGAGGGGGAGGACCTCCTTTGAGTTGAAGGCTCTTTTTTTGATGCTTTGTCTTACTGAATTCTATCCCATGAGGTCCAGAGTTTGGTGGTTATCGATTCCAAAAATGATTAATGTTTCCTCTTTAGTGTGTACATGTAATACAATTTTGTGTGTTAAGATATTGCATACAGAGATCAATCTATATTTACTGTGATGTGATAGTTACATGTGAAAAGGAGAGAAAAACAATAACATTATTTAAGACTGGTCTGAAATATTGTTTAAATTATCCATGCTTCATTATTTAGTAATTTATAATTCATTGATTTAGCAGCATTACAACAATAACATGAAAAAAACTTGAATAAAATATCTCTGTAGCTTATAGTTCCCTTTTATTTTAATATTGTGCTAGAATAAGCCCATATTTGAGATAACTACCTTCTTTTCATTGTTAACAATTGTTGTTGGAGTGAATTCAGTTTTAGTTTTCATTTAAATGTTCATTGTAACAAATTAAATGGTGGGTTAAAGCAATAATTTTGTTGACTCCTCTTCATCCTTCTATGTTATTTATGTATCTTCTGAAGTTTCATCTATTAACCATCATTGTATTTTGTAATGTAAGCCTGATTCAATTAAAAATGGGGCTTATTATCTTTAAATTCATATTTTATTTCAGGTTTGCTTTTTTAAATTAATATTATTTTGTTTCATAACATCACTTCCAAAAAATAACAACTTTTATCTATTAGCAAGGCAATAGTATGTTTATCTTTGTTTTATTTTAAAATAGATGCAATAATTAGATTTAAATATAGGTTTTGCAGAAGTAAAACATATTGATCTCTTACTGTAATTGTTATGCCTATTATACGTGTGTGTATATATTCTATTTTTTTTTTAATTCTTAAAAATTTAGACCAGTTGCCTATTATAGTAAGTTCTAGAGATATTCTTTTATTCAAATCAAAAACATGCATTAGTTGAGAATAATAAATACACCAAAGTAGCAATATGGCGAACGAAAGCACTGATTTAATAATTGTATTGTTTTTGTAAATTAGTACTTCAAATATATTTAAATTAAAAATCATTTGAATTGTAATAATAACTTTGTTTGTCGGTGTTGCAGCTTTGACTTTATCTATCCTCCAGAAAATGGTGAATAGATAAACTCATTTCTATATTTTAAACTTAGGAAATAGTGTCTTGATTTTTCAAAGAAAATATTTTTGTATAATAAAACTATTATCTTTAATGATGTTTTAAAATATAAACTTAGACCAGGTGAGGAATATGCATTCCTAACACCAGTGCCTAGATACTGGAATTGTATGTTAAATCTCAGTTAAATAGATATTCAATAGCATATTGTTTTTGGCATAATTTTGCAAATAAATGATATATTTTCTAAACTTTATTTTATTTCCCTATTATATTTTAATTATTTGTTTGCTTTACATGGAATATTAGTTTCTAAGAAAAAACTCAATTTCAACACCTATATTATCTCCAGTTATTCCAATATATTATACTTTAGATTAGTGGACATTTTCAAACCTCTGGAGGATCTGTTAGTTGTAATATTTCTACCTATCCAGTTCTTAGAGTTTGAACTTTTAATATTGAACCCTTCCCCCATAATTTATTATCCCAAAATCCTTTTCTTTTCATAACAAAATGATTAGGATGTCCTTCTCCCATTCTCAGTCCTTAAACAAGTACCTTGATATTTTGATTCTTTATTTTCAAATAAAATATTTATAAATATCACAGTATATTATGTATTGGGTTGTAAAATAAGTTTGTAGCGTTTTTTAATTTAATCCTATCTTTGTTAATAAAATCATGTTTACTTGGTCAATAATGTTTCCATACTCTAAAAAAGGATTATTTAAGGTGCATTTATGCATCAATTTTAACTAAAATTCTTTATCTTTGAGTACATACATATGGGCATGAGCATTCCAGGTGATGGATGTATATTGGTCACTCTGTACAACAATAAATTTTGGTGTTCCTCAAATTTATTTTACCGAAAACCCCTCCGAAATAATGTTTAGAATAAAGGTTTGTAATGAACCTTTATGGAAAAAGTTGTATGAATAAAAGTTAAAAAAAAAAAACCTATTCATAAGGTTACAATCTTCAATAAAAACTTACAGAAGGTTATAAAAGTATAAGTTCAGATAAAACATTTTAAAAACGACCCAACTTGAAATTTTGACCTTTGTACTTAACCATTAATCCACGAAGCAGAACTTGTAATTCAGTCAAAGGAAATGTCTCAATATAGATTTTTTTATTTTTATTTTATGTATTAATTAGATGCTATAGATTTTATTGTTGAGCCATAGTCTTACTATAGAAACATGAATATTTTATCTCCTCTCCAAAGGAACCCATTTCTTATTGCGTTAACAACAATCGCTACCAATATTGGAAATATCAGTCCGTCTAAAAAGAAAATTTCAGTGAATCATTTTGGGTTATCTCTTTGTCCTCATATTTCTTCTTCCAGTTTTGCAATTCCATCCTTTTCTAAAGAAAGAAAGTTTATATTCATATTTACAAGAGGGAAGGCTCCGCAGGGTTTTCTTCGGGTGAGGATTGTGGATGAACCCAACAGGTGGAAACAGTTAATCTGGGAGCATGCCATTGAAGAATGGAAGCAATGTTGGGCATCAATGCCAAAATAGAAGATCTTTAAAAACACTATCTTACCTTACAAAGCACTAAGGCTATGATTCTATCCCACCAAAACTCTAGTATCCGAAAGGCATGGAAGGGTGTGAATGTTTTGTGTCTATTTGGAAATACTAATTTTTGACTAGGACATTTTAATTTTTTTTCTCCCAACATATTCAACTACACCAATTCCCCCAATATAAATTAGCGACATTTATTTCAAGATAATATTTGTTTATCTTCCAAGTTCAAGACAAATGTAAATTTGGCTGACACACTGTATACCTTACAAAAAAAAAAAACTGAACATCTAAAAAATTAATAAATATCTGTTTTTATATCTATGAATATAGTAGAACAGATTAAAAAAAAAAAAATTCTGTCATACAACAACTATCATTAATGGGGATCGCTGGGAGTGAATTGGCGGACGTTGCAGCCAAACATGCACTTGCCCTTCCGGGTCGGGGCGCGGCCATTCTGACACCCCAAGAAATAAGTCTCCTGATGAAAAATGAAATATTAGCTAGTTGGCAAGCCATGTGGAATGAAAGCCCGCCAAGCAAATTAAAAACTGTTAAAAAAATGATTAAACCATGGACCACATCAAACCGTTCCAACCGCAGGGAGGAGGTGGCTATAGCCAGATTGAGAATAGGTTATACGAATTTAACTCATGCATACCTGATCAATAAGCAACCACCGCCAAAATGTCAATACTGCAACAATGTACTTACAGTCAGTCACATATTTGAGCAATGTCATTTCTATTGCATGAACTTATGTAGATTGGGAGTGGGACCGAGTGTTTCAGATGCCCTGAATGATGACCAAAAAAACATAGAAATGGTTTTAATTTTCTTAAAAAGGAATAATCTTTTGAATAATATCAAAACCCAAAAGTTTGTCATATGTATTTAAAAAATCTAAAATAATTAATTAATCAAACTTATTTAGCAATTAAAGTATTTCAAATCTTGAAATAGAATTATAAAGTGAGAAGCGTGGGCGTTGATGACCTTAAGGTTTTACGCCCAAAAGCCCCAACCAACAACTATCATTAATTGATTTTTATGGACTGAGGCTACATGTTACATCAGTGGAAGATGAGTCATCTTGGGAATGGTATATCTAAGGAACTATTAGAGACTAATAAGTGTCTGTTAATGCTCAAAACAGTGCTAGTTAAATTCATTTTGAAGTAGTTCATAATGATATTCTTTATAAGAATAGCAGTTACTGTTATGCATTTAGTTGTTCTTTTCTTAGTTGAATACAGCTTTAAGTTGCACCAGCTATTTTCATGTGTTAATAATAAATTTTAGAAGGTGGGACAAGGTCATCCTTCACATCCATGAAATTTGGATTTACTTTTAAAAAATTTAAATAAATAGATATCAACACATAATAAAATAGGGGTCTTTTCTTTTATCTATGCTCAAAGAATGCTAAGGTATAAAATTAAGACTTTCAGAAGTAACCTCTCATCAATTAATACCCAAGCTTTTGCATTTAGTTGTTCATTTTCACTTACTTTACCTGTATATGTGGAATACATAGTAAAGGAAAGCATTTTGATCGTGAAAAATTTCGTATTTACGATTTCAATGAAACTACCCCTGAGTCCAAACTAAGTTTTGGAAAATAGTCTGAGTGAACTTTCTAGCTCAAAAAGAAAAGTCATGGGGAACAGAGATTACACATTTATGGAAGGGATATACCTGAGAAGTGACAGTAACTTTTTCATTAGATCGACAAACCGGAAGTGCCACTTCATAGAATCGATTTTTTTTATTTTTCCGAAACAGCTCCAACGATTTCAATTAAAATCAATGAGCAATCAAGTGGTCTTTAATACCAGGTAGGTTTTATCCTTATTGAAATAGTCTAACAGGACTTTAATATCGAATTTTCAAAAACTTTCCTTTAAAGTAATTTTTTTTTTAATTGAACTAAATAACCAGTTCTCATTGTTTGCAGTGCTAGACAATGGATAAATACAAAATATTAGAAAAATTGATAAATAACTGAAGAAGAAAAAAATCAGGAAAAGCGAGACCATCTAATCTCTTTCGCAAATCACAACAAAATAGTGATAACTTGGAACAGTCTACCAATCTACTCAAAATTTGGGTAGTAAGTGAAAGTTGTGGGATGCATGCATTGCACCTGATTTTTTGCTTAAATTTGTAATTAAAGAAACTAATGATTAAAAAAAATCGAAATAAAGCAATATTGGAGTTAGAAAAACAGCATAAGAATCCCACTACCCACTAGTTTCTTTAACAAAGCAATAATTAACTGCAGATTGCTAAAACACCTTAAAAATAATAAAATAAATTAACGAAAAATACACATTTTTACAACATGGAATATAAAAGAAAACTGCCTAAAAAAATTTATTTTAAATAAACAAGCTGAAAATAATTTGACAACAAATATAAACATAACTTATAACTAATCAAGTGCAATAATTTTCACACTGATTCTAGTTGGTCTTCTTCTACTTAATTATTAGCAAATAATTCAGACTAGGTAACTTCAGGATATCATCTCAATCTTAAAAAAAACAGCAAAAGATCATTTCAAATTATGTTTTAAAATACAATTGATTAAATAACTTTAAAAGCTTACAACATGGTATATCTCCTCAACTTAGTTTCCTCAACCAAAAGAAACAGTGAATTAGAATTACGCGATAACAAATTATTTATGAACATTGGAAGTTAGACACTTTGTTTTAATATAATTAAGATAGGACTTAGATTAATCATGCAAAAACCGAATTAATGAGCAATATAATATTGAACAAAAATATATCATAGTTTTTATAGAAAATATTTTAAATGGACCAAAACTCAAATGCAGTGTTCATAAGAATCTAAACAACCCCAACAATGCTTCACAGAACCATCAATAAAATGGTTTAAACTAACAGCTATACAGTCCATTAAAACCAATCAAAATTTTAACTTGCTTAGGAATACATTTTACTTTAATTTTTCTTTTTTTTTATGTAATAAAATAGTTATAATACACAAAAATAATTTTTAGTACATCTACATAACAATAGTACAATAAGATTAGGTCAGGAGCATTACTGGTCTAAGAAAGACCAAAGCACGCTACCGGAGACCTTGCTCATTAATATAGAGAGCTACAACACTTAAAATACATTAATTACATTCTCCTCAACAGGAGGGGCGTCAATCAATCTAAATATTTAAATGAAAATTCCTTAAAATTATTTTGGTTTACAAATATAACACATGGAGAATATCACATCTCCTAACGTTATTCTGGAATCACACCAGTGAGAACAAAGCAAAAAGTACAAGGATTTGTAACAGGCGAAGAACAAAGTCAAGGAATATGCCCAAAATCTTTTCCACTAGTTCCTGCTTCGCTATGTTCGACTAGAAGTTGCAAGTTCTGTATTGGAACTGTTTCATCTGTTAAAAAGACAAATATTGGTTTTATTGTAAATAACAAAATAGATTTAAAAGTATAATGGAATCATAATAATAAAGTAAAGTCATTCAGTTATGAAATTATATAATTTAGGAATAAAGAAATTTACTGGAAATCATTATAAGAGGAGGGAAAAAAAATAAGATAATAAGGTGGAATATAAAATATAATTACACTCATATAAATGTTAAGGTTTTGGTCAGCCTAATATCTCTTCACAATTAACTCAGCTACACTTTCAATCCATTTAACTTATAAACCAAAACAATTTATTTTAATCTGAATTATTCCTGCTTGAGGAAACGAATTGAACAATAAGAGTTCTTTTGAAATCATCAAGTAAATGCCATTTCAAGTAATAACATAAACAAATATAATCAAGAAGTAACTGAAATCTAACCATTAAGAAATAGATGTTCATAGAAATATATATTTCTACTTGCTAAAATAAAATATAGTAGTGATTTTGAGAGGTACCTATAGCAAAGTTAGAGGAGGCAAGCTGGGATACAGTTTCATTCAGGTCAGGTACTTGTGCTGGAACTTGCCTCCCAGCGGTTAATCGTCTCACTTTATCTTCCAAGCATTCCATTTGAGCCTGTAATCTCAATATATCTCCCTCTCTTTGTATATTGATTTCTAGAAGCTTAGAGTAATTATCCTCTCTTTCCTGTGTTAAAAACAAAAATGAAAGCTAAGCCATAAAGGTAAAAAAAAAATAATAATTTGATTTAGTAAATAAAACTATTTATTGGGACTTAAACTATAACTGTGCAATGAAAGTGTTCATGTACATCATTAAAAAAATATGCCTATTCACACTGTTCACGAACGAACTTTTTAGCAAACTACAATACATTGTTTCCTGAGTGTCAGAAGGTATGGATATAGATGTATACACCCAAAATACTTTTGGTACACATTTGGACATATTTAAGCGAAAGCAGCAGATGGAATTTAATATAATTAATATGGAACCATCTAGGAACCAACCAGCATAGTCCCTTAAAATTTCATTAACATCGGATTTACAGTAGAAGGTTAGATAATATTTGATTTGATAATAGGTTGATATTTGATATCTCTGTCTGTCTGTATTTACACCCATGAGACAGATTAAACAACTACTACCATTAATCTGATTTTGATGAAATTTTCAATGATTATGCAGGTTGTTGCCTAGATGGTACTATAACAAACATATCAAATTCCATCCACTTTAGTGTTTTCCTTAATAAATCTTTACTTCAAAAAAAGTCAATCACAATGGCCTATAAGTTTGTAGTCAAGTTGTAGACTGGTATAAAAATGATCCAGTATAAATTTTTTCAACTTAAATCCATGTATGCATGCGCAAACATATTTTCCTTATATAAAATTATATGGCTTTATCTAATTCTTAGAAAAGATATATGCCAAAGATCATTTACAATTAAATGGATACTTAGAGATGTTACAGTTTAAACAGATACTTGCTGGTATGGAGAACTTATTACCAAACAAAGAAAAGGAGGTAAAGATTTTTTAACTCTTACTAGCTTCCTGAGGACAGAATCCTTAGAGAACTAATTAAGAATAAATTACTATTATTTTAACTCATTGATTTCATGATGTTCAAAGAATTGGAGCATGAAGTGACTGAGATCACATTCCTGTTTCAAAACAATTACTGATAAGAAAATTAGGTAAGTAGAAGAGGTAAGCCGCAATCATATCCATATTCTTTAGAGTTCATAAGGTGAAAAAGAAAGGCATTGGAGGATTATGGTTAAATAAGAACCCTGATCTATAACGAAGTTGCACTTGTGATTAGATCTAAAGGAAAATAAGACTTATCTTGATGGCTGGGGTAATAAAAAAATAAAAGATAGGACCTCAATATCAGTCCAAAAATGATAACGATTCCTTCAGGCAGAAAATTATCTTGGTGCAGATGTATGCCTCAACTGAAGGTACAAAGTAAAATCCGATAAAGAACAGTTTTACAATGGTATGCAAACATTTACAGAGAAATGCAGAATCTGAGTCAGACATATTATTGTAATGAATCATTTTTATTCTTGCACTGGGAATGATTTCAGGAGGATGTATTGTGTATAGAGATCAAATGCAGGGGAAAGTATAACAAAGGTAAATTTTTCATTGGTAATAGATTTCCTTAAAGAGATCTTATTCCATCCAAACAGATTCACAAGATTACAATCTCAGCACCAGACAGAAGTGGAAATTCTGTTATTAATTATTTTCTGAACAGCAAAGACATTAGAAAATATTTTGCAGATGTGAAATTCATTATATATCTAAGAAAAGACCACATTCTTCTACTGGATGATAAGGGAAAGAATAAACATAAACCAAAAACATAGTAGAAGGTTCTTATCAAAGAAAATCTTGATGAAACTAAACTCTGCCAATCTGGTGGAAGCATGGTGAAATGCGGAACAAGTCATACCAGTTCTGGTTCAGTAGACTGTCATAAATATGGTCTAATAAGAAAGAGTAACTACAGCATTAATATGTTAGTTTCTTTAACTACAAATGGCAATTGTTATTGGAGTTGTTAATCCATCATACTTTTAGTAATGAAATGTTACTTCACTTCAGCCTTCAGGTAATTGATTCCTAATTAGTTTTTGTCTCTGTAATTGAATTTTCATATGAAACAAAGTTATGTAAGGTATTATGAAGGGTAAGTTATGTTATTTTTATCTTTTCAGCATTTTTATTGTTAAGTTGTTTTCTATAAAGAAAAAAAAATATTAAATTGGAATTCTTGAGATTTAATAGCAGTATAAATTTATGTATAAGAAAAACGTGATTTTGAAACTTCTCCCAATTTTTTTATTACTATTATTTATTTATTTCTAACTAACTATGGGGAAGAAATTAAGGTCAATTTAAATAAATAAATAGTCCACAATATTTTATACTGAATGTGAATGTTTGAACTGAAAGGAATGAGTAATTTTATTTTGAAATTAGGATTTGATTTAGAAAAAGTACAAGTTTGATGAATTCGTAAGTAATAATAATTAATAGGATTTTAAACAACCCTTACAGAGCATGTAGGACTTGGCAGGCCCTAGTTGGGTTTATGAGTGGGGGAACTAGTATGGTGGAGGAACGAAAAGTCGCTTGGAAGAACTACTGGTGAAACAACTTGGCCGGAAAAATGACATATTTACAATAGCATCTAAAGGAGATGTAGTTTCAGAAGAAAAAGAAATTCTAGAAGTGCAGTGGCTCTTTTACAAACATCATTTATCCTCTAAGCCAACTGTTTCAGTCCGGATAAACAAAAGAAATGTAGAAACATATAAAAATGTTATAGAAGAAGATAAAGTGGAGTGAGCTACATTAAAGATGAAGAAAACTACAACGGGGAATATGCCTCCAGAACTATTACAGAACATCTTACCAAAAGTTGGGAGTTTAGATAGTCCATATAAGATTAAATTTTAGACTTAGAGTTCTACGGGTTGGGAACTACTGGTCTAAGAAAAAGGTATCGGTTTAGGAATGACAGGATTACAGAGGAACAAAGATGTGCAAGGTCAAGTAAAGTAATGAGAAGATAGTTGAGATGTTGCAGGATGAAATGAGAGTCAGTAAAAATATAAAGTATCGCCCGACTGGAAGCATACCTCAAGATCATCTAAGGATGTCAAATTCAATGGCCAAATGGAAAACTTGGAACCTGGGTTAAAACACTAAAAGAAATAAAACAGTTTTTCAAGAATAGAGGTCTGGAAATCCTGGCTGAAAACTGCCCATGCTGAAAGGCACTAACTTTTCCTGATGGAAGACGGTACATATTCTAATTTTGAGTAAAATTGAAGGAGTTGTAAAAACAAAAGACTATATCTCAATAGAACTTGTACTAAAACAACCCTTGTATCCCATACACACACAAAAAGCCCTAATTGTACTGTGTTCAGAGACCAAATAAATGATACACGAAAAAGTATCCAGGAATACCTATAAAATAAATATTTATTCATACATACTTATAGCATTCACCTTTATTTGTTCGTCACAATCACTCCTGATATCTTCAATAATCTTCTTTTGTTCAAAAGCTAATTGCTCTCTTTTGGTGTACAATTCTTCAGCCTGCCTTAATTTCTCAGCAGCTACATCAATTTTCATAGAATCAGCATGAACTTTTCGGCTCAATTCTAAATTACAAAAAATATAGAAACAAGTAAGTTTGGAACAAATGGAACTACATATAATAGCATTTATTGCCAATTAAGTTATTCATTGCAGAGGTTAGAGGTAGTAGGGTACTGGAGTACTCATATAAGTTGTTTTTTATGGCTCAAGTAATCCATTAAGGACCTATACAGACCCAGAGAGGGAATTCCAAGATTTATTTCTCAGGGCCACTATGAAATAAATATTGACTACCTCAAGTGAGAATCGAAGTCATAAGCTTCTGCAACAAGTGCTTTGTGATCCTCGGCTCGATAAATTTGCCAAGAAAAATTTGCTTGAATGTCTGGAGTTAGAGTTTTCAGGCATAAAATATTTATTGGCGTAATCTTATACCCCTTATTTAGATTTTGTTTTTAATCAGTATAATCTTTCCAACCAACCAAACTGAGATATCAAGTATTTGGATAAAAAATGCTCTTTACCTTTATATTACTATTAATATATTGTAAACACATCATGTTTTGACCTCTTTATTGTGTAGTCAGTCAAATTCTATATTACTAGATACCCACAGGGAAGATAATTTTGTCCATTATACAAAGGCTTCCATTAGGAAGGAGTTAATATAAAAAATAACACAAAAATAAAATAACAGAATTATTTATATATCGTCACTTAAACTGACCTTAAAAGTCGTAAGTCAGCCATTACTCAAAGCTGGATTTTTTTTCAAAGTCAATCATAATTATTATTATTATTATTATAATACATGTAAATCAGCCCAAGATCTTCAGCAATAATTAGAAGAAGTGGCACATTACAGAGAACTGGCTGCTTAACATTGTAAACCTTAAAGGTACTTGACTTGCAGCTCCTCACCACTGAGGTCTCAGTTGGCTGGCAGTCAATGTCATCTTATCTACCAGGATCACTGATGACTCATCAGAGGAGCCCAACATCTCATTTATTGATTATTATATTTATTTATTTTTTATAATCTTATAAGTAGTTTTTTAAGTTCTCATTCACTTATTTAAATGAGTTTTTTTTTTTTATGACAAAGGTTTATTTTTAATTGTTTGCTTCCTTTGTAATTGATTCGTCCTTCATGGATGCAACCCTGACCATCTCCTTCATAACTGATATTATAAATCAATTAAGACACAAACAAATTTAAGAGTTTGCAAAAACATTTGTTTAATTATAAATTGTAAAATAACTGTAGTTTTAGCTCTATGGTTTCAAATATTGATACAGATTGAATACAGTGACAGCTATTAGTTGATAGTTACTGTTGCAATCACTTTTTCCAACTACAGTGGTTGTAGCTGTGAGGTACAACTATAACTACTGAGGTACAACTACTGTAGTTGCCAAATAGTAGTTGTGGCCTGCCAACTTATAATAACATATTTTCTTTATATTAAGAATATTTATTAAGTATTAAAACATTTTTTTGTTTTATTATAAATAATAAGATAATGTAAAAATATTGCATAATCCTGTTTTGTTTTTTTTACACTAAATTAGACATTACCTGCTATTTTGTGTTCATAAGCATTCATTTTCATCCTCGCTTGTTCATCTGCATTAGCAGTAAGAAGGAGATCATCTATCCATGACTTTAATCGCAACTCAAGTTCACCAGCCGACACTAAATGGTGCTGGAGGTTAGCCAGTTCTGCTTTCATTTCCGCTGCTCGTTGTACAGCAAGAATCGCATCCTTTTTCATATTTCTCAAGTCAAACACCTCTGATTCTAGCTCAGCATAGCCCTACATAAAAGAGAAAGAGGATTTATGGTAATTACAAAAAAAAAAATCATTTAAGCTATCTACTGGTAGTCAACATATTTTAACTAGAGTGGGAGGTCAAGTTTTAATTCCATGGAGCTACACAAGTCCCAGGCTGGAACGTGTGACAGAGCAGCATGTCAAAATTATGGACATTAGAAAGCTCGGAGCCATTGACCACGTACGCTTCCGAGACTCACCCTTCAAAGAAGACGGCTGCCCGGTTCAGTGCAGGTGGTGCCAACAATATGGGCACACCATGCACTGTTGCCACCGTGCAGTGATATGTCCGAGGTGCACTGAGAACTACGATCTGTCCCAGTGCACTTTCACCAGACCACCCAAGTGCACTGTGTGTAACAAGGGCACATGGTAACGTCAAGGGAATGTCCTATTCGGGTGGACCTTCTGGAAAAGAGGGCCAAGAAGGAAGTCCCAGCACCTCCACCAGTGCAGCCCAGAATACAACAACCTAGCAGGACATCCAGAACAACATAGCGTTCTCTGAACTGTTGGGTGGATCTCCAGCTCAGGAGCCACAGCAGCCGCCGACCCAGCCTGCTCTGGTGACTAGTGCCTCTTAACATGCCAGCCATGGAACAGTTATGCGCCCGTATGGACCAAGGGCATGGTGACAATGCTCCTAGAGATGATGTGCAAAATACTCACTAGTCACTATGACTGAGCACTTAGTAATAAATTATAATGTCAGTGACCTCTCACCGAAGCAGGCTGAAATTGAGCTACTACAGCAGCAACAGAGACCATCAGTGATGGCACTCACCGACACAATGCTCACCACATCATCGCCATGGATTTACTTCCATGGATACACAGCGTACCGAGAGGCCTGTCTCCCCAGAGCTCACGAGGGAGTAATGATTTTGGTCAGGAAGGACATCCCGTCTAGAAGCATCCCGAACCCAGTTAAGACTACCAAGGGTACCCACCTGGTCTCAGTGGACGTACGGTTTAAACACCGGCTCTGCAGCCTGAAGTCATTCACACCAACAACACCAGTAGGAATAGCCCCTCCCTATTCTAAGTGAGCAGCCTTGGCAAACATGTGCCATCATTGCTAAACCGCCTTCGGCGGACCCGGTAACCACTCTTAAAATGCCATCCAGCAATACAAGATGACAAAAATAGCCTGTATATATACTTACCATCCATTTTGTATATATGTATATGTTTAATTATTTATTTATTTTTTTAAAGAGGTAAGAAAAAAAAAATAATAAAAAAAATTTCACCATAAGTACCTTTAATTTTGTTTATTTAAAATAATTAATGACCCCAAATTGTTAACATAAATAAAAAATCGATAAATATAAACTATGAAAAGATTTGATAACTAGGAGATAAAAGAAAAATATTTGTACAGGTTGAAAACACATTTTCAAAAATAAGAGTTGTATTATGGACTCAATATATATATACTGTTGGAAATCCAAGATTTTAGAAAAATAATATTAAAAATAAAAAGTTGTAGAAAACAATGGAAAATGACAAAAAATTCTCATGTAAAAGGTCTGTTTTAACACGAGTACATCTCCCAGGTACATACTCAGAACGTTTTCTATTTCTGCAGTCTGATAATGTCACCATAGTGATTAAATAATTAGTTTTTTAATTCCACACAACCTATATATGAGCTTTTAGTTTACATGATGATTAACTCCATAAAATCATTCTTAGTATTTTTAAAATTGATTCTATAACAATTTAGCATTGAATAATTGATTAAGATAACAATGTAAATTTTACTAAATTATTACATTTTTGTATTTCTACCTTACGTTTGCAAAAGAAAAATGTTAAAATTTTCAAACAAGAAATATTATTAAAAGTACTTTGCTGAAAACTGCTAAAAGTGGAGTTAGTCAATTTGATAACTGAAAGGCTCATTTAGAAAATTAGAACAGGAAAGTATTGCTACCGTGAATAATATCAGTTCTGAAACGAGTGTAGATTAATTTAAATTCAAAGTTGTGTGATGTACGCATCAGAATTTTTAATTACAGGAATGTATTTTATCTTGAAATGTAAAACCTCTAATTTTGAGAGGGAGTTAAAATTATTTAAAACAATAAATTAAAACATGCCTAAAGTCCCTTAAGCGAAATCTTAGGTAATAATTGTCTGATTTCAATTATTCTTTTTGTCTTGTTTTGTAGAGGGTTTAATTAACTATCAAATGACCATATCTATAATTTACCTTAAAATGTATATTTTCTGTTATTACTGAAACATTTTTCCTGCTTTTTCTTGGGAATTTGTTTGATATACAAAAAGTAGAAGGGTTTTAAGCAGAAGGCCTCTGACAATTTTGATCAGTAAAATGTTACTGGCAGTCTATTAAGACAAGAGATATTGAAAATACTCTTTATGGATATTTTGCAGCTGCTTTTGTCCTGAAGATTTCTGATTTTGTACACTGGTATCAGGGACCAAATCTCTACAAAACAAAATTTGAGCACCTGTTCAAGAGATAATATTCAACTTTTCTAAAAATATTTATGATAGTAATTCTAAAACACTATATTTTACCTTCCTCTTCATAAATGGCAGATAGTAATCATGAGTTCTGATAAGATCTAGAGTGAGCTGTGGCTTTAAAACCAATTTAGAAAAAAAAATAAAAATAGGCCCAGTAGACCGAGAAAACTGTGGGTGGTATGTAAACATAATTTTTCTTATTCAATTTTTAGATTCTATGTATCTTAAAAAATAAAAACTTAAATTTTGAAGAGGGCTAAAATTATTTTTTACAGGGTCGATCATAAAGATTCAGAATTGAAAATAACAAATTAATTTAGTAAAACTCACTTTTGCAATAATCTCTCTCTTGCGTCTATCTTCTTTAAGATCCTCCTTCAGCTGCTTAACAAGTTCTGTAGCATCTTTCAGTTTGTTTCGCAGAGTAAGATTCTAAAAAAAAAAATTCAATAAATAATAACTTTTGTACAATTAATATAATATTTAATATACAAAATGTCTTTGAGTACTTGTTCTTCCCAAAAAGCAATGCTCCGTCGATGCTGCTCTTCCTCTTCTTTCGCCTCATTCCTGAATCGCTCCAGATTCTTATGCAACATTTCTGTTTCTCTTTGAAGAAGTGTAACTTGATCTCTCTAATCAAACAGATGCCAATTAATACACCATGATAAACTATTCTTGAAAAATATTAATAATTAAAATTTCTAAAATATAGTAACTTCACATCTTCTATGGTATAAGGAAATTACATGGTAATGGTTATGTGCTAACTTGATTATATTAATAAAACTAAAGTGAATACAATAATAAATAGTAATTAGAAACTTGTAGCAATGCCTTTTAAACTATTGTACTAGGATGCAATAACCTTTAACATTCATTCCTCAACTTTTTGAATAGTAAAGACATGAAATAAATTTAAAATAACAAAAATCTTATAACATTTTTCTATCACGACCACCATGAACAAAAAGATAAAATATTTGCGACATAGATGTGTTGTATTATAATAGTTTGTTAATAGAATTAGTTTTATCTTTGCCAATAATAATTAAAGAAAGGAGGAACTTACTAGAGCAGAATTATGTTCTTCAAGAACACGATTTTCTCTATATCTTCCGAGCAACCTTCTATTTCTTTCAGCATGAACCTCTCTTCTATGCCTTTCAAACTGAAGTTGAAGAGTTAATAATACTAATTGATCTTTCAGCTGTTTTACTTCACTGAATTCAATACCTAAATATAAATTATAGATTTGCAGAAAATAAATTTCACTTTATCTTAAACAATAGGATGACAGAATATTTTAATAATACTACTATTTGGATCGATCAAGATTATAAATATTTCTATTTCTTTGTAAAAATAAACTTTTTATCAGAAATTATTGCAACATATACCAGCTTAGAGTAGAGACGTAGTTATAACTTAGATAGCAACTGTTACTTGATAAAATCAAACAAAATATAAACATCAATAGTTCATAAATATATTCTATATTTAAATTCTTGTTTAAGACAAGATAATTTGGTTTGAAAAAACTTATGATCTTTTATTTCAACTTTCATTTTTTCTTCTCTAATGTTTCAGCCTTTGGGTCATAATCAAGGATAAATCATCCTTGACAATGGCCAAAGGGCTTTTTTTTTTTTTTATCACCTCTTAGAACAGCCATTGGTCAAGAAATAGCATACCCTTACCGAGTACATAGGCTGTAGTAGAACATATGTTTACAATTATTTTAAACATAACTTGTTCATTAGTTAAAACATTTTCACATTTGGTTCTTAATTAGAAAAAACATATCTACCTAAATTTTTTAACCCTTTTTTTTAAAAATATCTTTATTGAAATTTACAACTGTATATTATATAATACATTCAGTAAATTTGATCTTAGTTAAAATGGAGTGTTAGAGGCGTGTAAAGAAACCACCCATTGGTAGTATTCTAATGACATTTTACATTAGTAGGCCTTGTGGCCATCTTTTTTTCAGGCGCCTCGGAAGATTGTCAGAAATGGAAGAGTATGCAAGGTTAGAAACTAGGGGGTTTGAGTGATTAGGGAGTTTATAATGGAAGGAATGATATCTGGTTTGGGCTAGATCGGTTACATAGGGAACATTAAGATCTCTATGTATGATTTTATTTGTGACAAAGTAAGGAGCACTGAGGATTTTATGAAGGATTTTGGATTGTAAGGATTGGATACGAGAGGAATTCGAAGGTTTAGTGGAGCCCCAAAGCTCAATGTCCAGATTGGCCTTATTACAGTCATGTAGATCAGTCTTTTGTTTGTTTTTTAACCCTAAGTTTACATTAAGATTCTAATTGTTGGAAGAACTAGAATATAAGCGGGGAATAATTGATGACTGGAGTTTTTCCCTCAAGTTAAGGAGTGGAAAGATGAAGAAAATACAAAATGCAATGTAGAAGTTTTTCACTTTTAATAATGCCTATTAAAAAATATAATCCAATCAGCTATAAAAATAATAAACACCCAAGAAGCTAAACTAGTAAGACTAACAATTAGAGGCTCTCTGGCACCACCTGAAAGGCTTTGACCAAATTTGCTGCAATTCGTGTGGCCTTTGAAATAGTATTATATAGAACATGTCATGATTCTGATATATTAAAACCAATTCGCAGAAAAATAGTAATAACGAAACTGTTATAATGACAAAACTTTACTATAAACAAGTAAAAAGAAGATAGGATACCTTTCAGAAATTTTACAACAGAGACATTAGAAAAACATTTCAATGAAAAAAAGTTTTTTTCAGAAATTAGGAATAAGAATTTGAAGTTTTAGAAACTTTATAGAACGATAGAGTTATAGTTATGTTATAAAAATTTGTGGAGAGGAATTTTTAAATTAAACAATGATTTTAAAAAATTAAATGTATAATTAGCGCATTATACATTTAAATGGATTTTTTCTTTCTTGAAATCCATGTACTGCAAATCACTTTTTAATATAGAAAGACTATTAAAGTGGACTTTAATAGTATATTTTGGTATACATGTATAAATGTATACATCCTTAAATGTAACTCAAAATTGATTTTCGCTAAATTTTGTTTTAACAACAGCCTTAGTTAATTTATAATTAATAATTAATAGCTGTAAGTTAGCTGGGTCTACATTTATCATTAAAAAAAAAAATCTTTAAACTTAAAATTTTGTGAAATTAAACAACAAATTCATGCTCTGTTATAATAAACTTGCATTCTTATTATCAGCTACTGTTGATGAAAATATTTTGAACCTTTTTTCTGATATTAATTTATGTTAAATATATAATTCTATATAATACATTTAATATTTATTTCTAATTCTAAAATTTATTCATTGCCAAAAATAAATAGAATTGAGATTTATAAACAATCATGAACTAAAAAGATTTAATAAATATAATTAAGTACCTGATTTACTGTGCCTTTCTTTAAGCTGCTCCTTAGTTACTTTAAGGTACAGCTCTAAAGGTCCCTTAGGATGATCCTCACGAAATATTGGGGGGGAAGTTACATCTAAAAGCAATCACACAAATTAACATAAAAAATTGCCATCAAAACACTAAAATTAAGAATTCTCTCCGTCTCTGTATCTCTCACTCCGACCTTTTCACCAAAATGACAATAAAACTAAATTTTTTTCTATACAAAAATTAACTTTAAACAGTCAAATATCTTTCATTCTGTATAATGATCTTTGTCTATCTTTCTGGTAACTTCATGATCCCGTCTCTAACAATTTCTGGTCTTATCAGAAACAAAAAAAAAAAAAAAAAAACTCAACCAATAGTAGTACCAAGGCTATAGTTAAGAGACAAGATAAAATATTTATAAAAGCCATAAACTAACATTGAGGGCAGAAATTTATTCCAGTATATCAACTTTTAAAATTATTAAAATAAAATTTATTCTTGGAGTTGCATAACATGGGATAATTTTGGTAGTGCCCCAGAAGGCTATAAAAATTTTACAGGGTAAAAGGCTAAATAATAAACCCAGCACGAGCAGACAAAAAATATTTTAAGGAGTGAATAGGAAGAAGAAAAGGCAACTGACATTTTTGTGAAATGTGTGTGAGGTTTGATTTAGGAAATCAATATAATAGGTGATAGGAAATCAATATTTTTTTTAGCTTCGACTGCCCTGGTAAGAGAATGAAGGGGGACAGCCAGTTTTCGCTGTAACATTAAGATTTAGAGACATATATAGTTTTGAAACAAAAACTCTCACTGTGCTTCAATATTATTACTATATCCAAACAACTGAACCATGAACCAAAGAGTGGTAAAATATTTTTTAGCAGTAAAAAAAAGTCCACTAATTCATTATATTATATTAAACTCTTAATTTTCTTCAAAATATTTTATCTTCGGGAATTCAAGGATTTCATTATCTTTAAACCTTCCCATGGCGAAATGGAACATATTGAACAAATAAAATGCACATAACCGACCGAATGACTTATGCAAGTGTGGTAAACAATTTTTTAGTAGTGAAAATTGGTATTTTAAAAAAAAAAACTGCAAGTAAATCGGTCCAGTAATAACGAAGTCTATCGAGGAAAAAGATTCGACAGCTCTCTTTTATAAATAGAGAGATAGAGAAGATGCTGTGATGAGACGGAAGCTATGGTTACGTATTTGAAAACGACTAATTTTGCCGTATCATCGTTAATACTGGTCCCATTTTGGTTATTTTCTTCTTCTTTGAGGCAATTTTATTTGCCATGTATATACCACCTAAAATATAAATAGTTTTAAAAGAAAAACTTTTTAGGAGTGAAACAAAGTTGATATTCGTTTTCAGCACCTCGAAAAAACCCTATATACGAATTTTCGTAAAATTTTTTAGTCCCAAATTTTTGCCCTACATCAGCCTTATATTTCTTTTTTAAAATCTAAAAAATGGAAATAACTTCAATACTGTTGTAACTTCAATTTTTCCTTCAAAAAAGCATCTAACTTAACTTTTGTCGAGTTCGGCTATAAGAGCAGACATTCAACTTTCCAACAGTTCTATTAACGTGACAATCGGATAAAAGGGAGTGGAGTTATTAAAAAAATAATGAAAAATAGTAGACAGAGGAAAAAAAAAAATGCACTGATGGAATCAAAGTGAAAAATGAATGATTTTTAATTTCTTCCAAAAATGCTATTTAGTACTCTGGGACAACCCTGAAAATGAATATGGTTTTCTTTTTTCTAAAAAAAATTTACCTAACTACTTTACTCCGAGCCTTATGCTTAATTCTGTTCACAAATTTTTTTCTACCCAAAAATCTCATGATTTCATCATCTTTAAGCCTTCCCACAGCGAAATGGAAGATATAGAAAAAATTAGATGTAAATCGGTCCAGAAATAACCAAGTCTATCGAGGACAATGATTAAACAGCTCTCTTTTATATAGAGAGAGATTCTTCAAAGACAAAATTAATTCTCTTAATCAAGTAAGAATAGCTAATATGCCTTTACAACCCCAAACCTTTTTTTTATAGTCCATTCCCATTAAAACCAAAATGTCAAATAACTTGACATTATTTGGGTAGCCATACTAAACTGGGATCTTCATAAAACAGAAAATAACAGGAAAGCTACAGTATCCTACTAGATAAGATATGATACAGGTATCACCTGAGGATTTTAATGACAGATTTGTCAAAAGGAGGAGGAGTTTCATATTGTCACTTCTAAAGCCTTCTTTCACAAAAAATCTGGGCATTGCAATATAATAGAAATTATTCAGAAAGGTAGAGCTTTTTAATAATTCACATCAGAAGACATACCTGGAGGTGCACTGCGTTGTTGTAATGGCTCCACCGGATTTAAAACTGAAAGGAGAAGATGTTCATATATCAAGGGTTGAAGAGGATCAGTCTGAGTTCCAGAACTAACAAAAGTTTTTTCAATCTGTTGAATTTCAAAACAAAAGATTAATGTAATAGATAAATTGAAAAAAAAATCTGACATATTTAGATTTTCAAAGACAAGATGTCATCAAATTGATACTTTTTACTAATTCAATCAAGATTATCAAGTTAAGGAGTTTTTTGCCACTTTCCTCATTTGAGGACAGTATGTTTTATGATTTTTCCATTTATACAACTTTATTTAAAATTCTTATATCTCTTTTATATTATTCTATACCTACTTGAGATTAAAAAAAAATATATCAATCATTATAATTAGTTCAGTGAAAATTTTAACTAAAGTTTGAAAAGTAATACAAGATTTTTTGATTCATTTCAAAATTATGTAAACAAATTAATAAAAAATAAAATAAATATGCAATCTAGCAGCATTTAAACCATCAATGAAACCATTAAAACAAAACATAAAATAGTGAAGTTTTAGTTTTGAACCCTTTATTAATCCCTGTCCTCATTTGAGGATGGCCCTCTAGAGGAGAAGTGGTTTTTATAGGTATATTTTGCTAAGAATTGTCCATGTGGAGCCAATTGAACACAAAACAAATAGATGGTTTAAAACAGGTTAAATTACAGGTCTTTTTTTCAGAAGTCCATAAAAATTTATTTTATACTACTTGTTTTGTTTTTTTTAAATGACAAGAGAATGAAGGAAGCAAACATTACCTTTTTAGATAAAACCTCAGCCTCGATATGAGCCTCATTCTTACCGTCTTCTAAAGGCTTTGATATTTCTGGACAAGAAATTGTACGCCTTAAATACTTTTTTTTGGACTCTTTTGGACTATTTCCACAGCTAACTCCTGAAAAAAAAATAATGAGTACATATGTATAATAAAAATAATAATAATGTGAAATAACAATTCAGTGCTTAGCAAGGAAGCTCAGATTTAAGAACAAAGGTTATACAAGGAGGTGATTTTTTTAAGATCATGCTGAACTGCCAGATTTTTCCCCAATTAAGGGTACCCACTTATGAAGCTGGTTGGACCCAAGGTGGGCTCCAGAACCCACAGGTTATACTCAGGGCTACAGTGTAACAGAAAATAATTATATTTTAATATATGTATGTATATATGAAGTGCACCTTCAATTTAGATTGATTGCATGTGTTTAAGTTCTAAAACTATGATTTGAAATTGGGAATATTGAACTGCATTGAAGTTAATTAGCTAATCTCTGTACGTAAAGCATGGTAAAAATTTGATTAATTACATAATAAAATAGAACTATGTACTACAGTGATGAAATTTGTCCATCAGAGTGACTAAATTTAAGATTAATTTGAAGTTACAAGTTAAGTTACTAACAAAGTATTGTCTACTGACAATAACGAACCCAGTTTTAATAAAATTAAACACAGTATTGAGGTACATAATTTTATGCTATGTGATAGCTTAAAATATTATTCTTATATAATGTTGGTATTAAATTATGAACTAGACGACACATACCCTAGGTAACTAATCATGACCAAAATGGCTTTTCTCTTGTTCAGGCAAATGCATTATGAATATGGTTTTGAATACAAATCATTTCATATTATAATAATTTTTAAATTGGAAAAATGAATTCGATTCTTGAATTATCAGATCCACATGGGCCATTTTGTATGAAGTTTAGGTTAGATTTAAAATTGTGTAATTTTGAAGTGGGGTCAGCGAAGATGGTAATATTGATTTGTCAATGTGCATGAAGATCCGATTACAGAGAATTAGAAATGAAAAATCGAGTGAACTCACTTCGATAGACATTTAAGTGGATGAAGGATGCATCTTCTATCTCCTTATCTACCTCTCTTCCAGTTCTGGTCTCTAGTTAGAGAGCCACTTCCTTGAGTTACTATGCATTTTAACTTGAATTCAGGGAAGAACAAAGATAATTTCTCTGAATGCAACAAAAGAAAGAATGGCGCTCTTCTTACATTTTCTTTATGCCAAACAAAACGCTAGAGACTGTTTCTAACTACATAGGCCTCAAGGGGCACAGATGCTGCTAATTATTACTAAGCTTATACTTGTGTTGTGGAGGGGCCACCATCTGTTTACATTTTTTGTTTTTTTTTTTAAACGAAACAATATATGTTTAAATAATTACAGCCTGACAAGGTAACAAATCGGACTAATAAATAATTATCTAATAGAAGTAATCCAAAAGTTAATGCTAACTTAAAGAAAGTAGATGCAAGGTCTCAGGTTGACATTGGCTATAACAGCGAAGTCTACGGGCAAAGTTATTTACACTTCTACATTCTGGCAAACGGAGTCCACCTCCAGCTTTCCATTCCCTCCATTCTACTCCATCTGAGGTTCCACCACTAGTAGAATCACCAAGAACACTATCCTCACGCTTTACCTGAAACACACAAAAGAACCCATTAATAAACAAACTGTAAAAAATAGTCTTAAATGATTATTAAAATATTTTTTTTTTTCTATTTTGAAAATCAATTTTTCAGACATCAATGGTGCCGAGAAAAGATGTTGGTACTTACATAATTAAATTAAAATTTTTTTTTACATGTGATGTGATTTTCATATCAATGGCCGAGAAAAATAAAAATCAAGGATAATACAGATAAACAGTGAATAATTGATTATTGAGTGTTTCATTTCCATCTGCACCCCCAACAATCTTCTATTATAAAAAAAAAAAAAACTTTATTTTAAATTGAAATTCAGTGTGTCTGGAGACCTCGAGTTCATCAGTTCAAAGTTGCAGAATGAACAAATTGACAATATAATAGGAAGGTAGAACTTGAAGCTTTCCAATCCAGCTTTGGGAAATGGAGATGAAGTGTTTCTCAAAAGACTTATTCCACTATAAGAGCTAAATTTGATAACTGTTGACTATATGAGTAGTGGGGAACAACTAACTTTCTCTAATATCTAAACCCAACCTAAAATTCTAGGGAATAACTAAGTAGCAATGGAAGAATGAAGAGGCACTTTTTTAGAACAAAAAAGTGAATCTAGGTTAAACAAGATAGGAATAAATGGATGGGCAAAGTTAGATTAGTGAACATGGAGCCACATATTCTCAAAATTTTGGTATCTGTAACATAAAGAAAGAATGAAGTTTTTTTGTTTGTTTTTATCAATTTTACCCCACTAAATGAGATTAGTAACATTAGGAGAGACATGATTTAGTAGTTTGCTGTCTTCTCAATATCATGTGTGGTGTAGCTTTTAGTTTTTTAATAATATTAGATAAGTAGAAATGTTTTTTGTTTTTTTTACTTGTGAGAAATGTAAATAACATGCCCAATTTAATTAATTATTTTTTAATCTTACCCACCACAATATATACATTTCCACGAAAATTTAATGTTGTCCTGTAATTGCCAAAAGGGCATTTCAAGGTACTTAGTTTGGGTCCACTGCGTACAGGGGAACTTGGTGGCGCTTATCCGCTATGAGATATATACAAGTTATACAACGTTATATAAGATACAATGGAGAGCATAGAGGCCTCCCAAACAGTTTAATTATATTGTCAATCATTAATTTATGTAAATGATTTTTAAATATTATTCTTGTTGAGGATCATAACTATTGAATACGTATAAATTCATTTGGTGAGGGAGGTAAAAGTCAAGTAAAATCTATAGTACCTTTACTATATTATTGCACTAAAGAGTGATTTGTAGTTGTAATCATTTTGGGATGAAGGACAGTATAGGATTTTTCCCAACCAAAATATAAAAAATGCAGCAAATTTTAACACAATGGTTTATTTATTTATCAGTCAAACAATAAAAATGATTTGAGTGATCGCAGCAAGCTTAAAAAACTAAAATAAAAAATCGACTAATTGTTATATTTATTTCCAAAGATCATTTTGGGGGTGTTGATCAAATGTTGATTGTCATGAAACGTCATCCAAAGATCAAATGTTGGGTGCTTACACCAACAGAGAGTAGAGTAGCTTGGATTTTGATTTTTTTTTGTGAAGTTAAGCTTTTTTTTTAAAGAATTAAATTAATTTTAAGAAATATTTCATTTATTTTGGGAGATGTATAGTTTTTGAACTATCGAAAAAAGTAACAAAAAGTTCATGATGTTCCATGGAAACCTCTTCCAAATAGATTTAAAAACCTGGTTAGAAAGTCCAATACACAGTATCTTTGCTGATATTGGCACAATTTAGATGGTTTTATTTTGTTTTGTAGGAAATTTAATAACTTTTTAAATATTTATTTATCTATATAATTTACCATAAAATGGGTGAGATATGTGAAAATAAAGTTTTTATTTTAGTCATATCTCTCCATTCTGCTCTTTCTATAATATTTATTCTATATGCAAAAGTTAAAGGAGTTTAAGAGGACAAATTTAATCAAAATCATTAGAACTGTTTTGGCAATACAGTCTACAAAAACATGTTTTTCAGCTATTTCAGACAGAGAGCCCAGTTTAGTACAAAGATATCAAGGCCTAAACCCAATAAAAAAAAATATAAAAAATTGGTTGCTTTTATTATTTATTAATTTTTTTTTTTACATTTTATTAATTTTTCACTAGTTGTCTTGTGGCCTCTTTTTCTTAATTCATATTATTTCTCATTATATCATACATTATGAAATGTTTATTAATAAATATCAATATATTTATATTTTAAATAAATAAATATTTTATAAAATGCTTGTAATTAACTAAAACAGTTTTTGCTTCCTCACTACCTAAGTTAGGGAAGCTTTGGATTCATAGAGAAACTGAAAAAAATGTTTATCCTAAGTTTAAAATTTACCCTCTCATTTTACATTTTAGACCTCAAGGAACAGATTTAGTTACATATCTGTCTGTAGTCCATTTCATGTTCGAGCATGGTACATTGAACCATTATGTAAATTTTGGGGGATTGTGTGGAATGGTACCTAGCCTAGTAGGTATATATCACAAACATGTGTGTAGATATATTTTCATTAGACTACTTTTGCTTAGAGTATAAAACATATTTTCTTGGCACAATTATATTTCAAACATGGCTTGTCCAATTTGACCAAAATTTGGAGGAAAGTTAAAAGTGTTGTCATGGCTTAGTATAAATGTTGGATAGAAAATGAGAAGTAGTGAAGACATAGTCTATTACAGATATATTTTTTTCCACTGCAAATCTATTAGTAATTAAAAGTTCGACAAAAGAACATGGAACACTTAATGCCAATGCTATGTGACACTTAGGAGGACAATAGGAACAAAAAGTTATTTACTTCAATTTATTTCAGATTAAAATTTATGTAATATGACATAGTCTTCAATAAAGTTCTTGAAATATAGGTAATTATTAACAATATAAAAAAACTATAAGAAGATAAGAAAAAACAAAACAAAAAAATAAATAAATAGAATTTGGTCTGGGTGCGGTCAAATAAAGTTTTATTATATTTATTATATTTTATTCGGACTAAATTCTATTTATTGATACACACGCTCAATCAGCAATCTTCCAGTATGTCAAAAAAAAAGATAGAAATAGTTATAAGATAGAAAGGAAGCTATACTGACTCACGAACTTGGGAAAAAAAAATATTTTTAAAGAACTATGCACATTCTCGTAAATCTATTAGTAATTGAAGGGTTAAGGAAAAAAGCATATGACAAAATGAAAAAAAAAGGTGTTAAATTAAATTTATCTCACATTCAAATTTATGTAATATGACATGTTCATCCACTTAAGTCTTCCATGACAATGTTTTTTACAAATAATTATACATGAGCAATTTAAGATAATTCAAGTGCTACAAAGAAAAATCATTTATGTTTTTGTGTTCTAGCATTAAATAATGTTTAAACCTTATGTGCTATTTTTTCACAAAAATTTAACAAACCAACCTGTCTTGAACAAGAATTTGGCGATGTAGTCATGGTTGTTTCCACTTCTCTATCCTCATCACTCCTATCACCAGGCGTATGAGGTCTACCCCTATCCACGAGGGGAATCATTCGTAAAGGACTACCCGGTGGATAGGATGCTTTAGATTTAGTGTGTAAATTTTCAACCTGAATCAAATAAAATAACTAAATATTAAACAAAAATCAATAAATATAATAATTAATTTTGTCTAGAATGAACAAATAAATAATTCATAACAACAATACAAGTTTTATGTAAATATGTAAGGTTCTTGGAATTGTCTGCAACAGGCTTATGTGAATGCACTTACCCAAACTTGCACACTTAGTGATGAAAGAAAAAATGTTTTTACTTAAATCATAAAATTAAGAATTAGAATGTGCAGTAGAACTGGTTTTCAGCTGTTACTGATTCCACAAACCGTATATATTACAGTATTAAACAATATATTTTTATTGGTTCCTTATAGGAACCAACCTCATGAAGAATGTATTATATATGTATCTAAATCAAAGGCTAAATACCACATATCCCCTCACCATAGTAAGCTAGATGGAATTGGTCATAATAAACACTAAATATTGTTTCAAAAGGTATCGTGTTCAGCTATCTACTTAAACCTAGATGCAGGTGGCCTGCAGGATATTTAAATAATCAAATCAAGTTTTAAATCATAAGATAACTAGATTTAATACAGACATTTACAAAGAAAGCACATCTTAATTTATAATAGAACTTATGAATAAAATGCTGATGTAATAATGATGGTTATGAATTAATACTGATATATATGAAATTGAGAATACTGGGAACATTACTGGTATATTATTGACTACACTATTGAAAATGGTTGCCACTCCAATTACAATCTAGTACAATCATTATAGCTTATCTGGAGTACTCACTTCTGTCTAGTGGTGGTTGTTGTTTCCACCGGCTTGGCTGGTCTACTGCTTACGACATCTTCTCTTTTTTCATGACTGTACTCTCTTTGGTCATCTGCCCTGCAACCAGCTGTCTCTTTCTAGGACCTGTACTGTACTCTAGACCCAGAAATGCCCAAATTCCTCTACTTCCTTCTACCCGAACTGTCAAATACCTCTCTTTTGTTCTTATCCTTCGTTACCCCTTCTCAGCTTGCTTGGATTTTTTTCCCACCACTTCATTGAGCGATTGCCTTATTGGGGGAGGGAACAAGACATTCCTGGAAAATCAAGCAGGTATTCCATCCTTAGAAATTTCAGAATTCTTCCATCTTTTCTAGGATATTACTACTTTACTGCCAGATTAGGAAATGCAAGTTGGGTATCACCCCTTAGATATTATTTCTTTTTATGAAAGTATCTTTACTCTTGAGCAACCAATAAGTAATTAGTAATACTTCGGATATGTATTGAAACTAAATTCCTTTTCAACCCAGC
Organism: Halyomorpha halys; assembly: GCF_000696795.3. NCBI lineage: Eukaryota > Metazoa > Arthropoda > Insecta > Hemiptera > Pentatomidae > Halyomorpha > Halyomorpha halys. The sequence continues at coordinate 1,351,365 of NW_027115239.1, read as the reverse complement.
ATTCTCAAAACATTAACTAAAAGAAGCTTAAGTTTAAATTATAAAACCAGTTTTTACATAACTTTCCATGAAATGATTCTTTAGTTAATCTGGATAAATAAAACAAATAATTCAACAGATGTTCTTGAAAAAAATAAATATCTAAACAAAAATTTTACTCACTTGATTTCTTTCTGAAAGCACGCGATGGACCCTATGCAGGCCAGTGGGAGTAGACGAGAGTTTGAAAGTGGAATGGTCCTTTCTTAATGGAGAAGAAGGTTGGGAATGAAAAGTACTGAGACTGCGTACAACAGAGGAACTAGCAGCTGAGTGAGCTCTTTCACCATGCTCATGCATGTCCTAAACAAAAATTATTTATACTATCTAGCCATTCAAAAAGAAATATTAAAATTGCAACATTTAACAATTATGTTTAAGAAAACATAAAATATTCCGTTCAATTTATAATTCTTTTTTTTTCAGCATTTTTATAATTCCAATATTCTTGATTGTTATAAAATATTACACAAAATTTTGTTGGATTTAGTTCATAAGTTTAAGAGAAAAAAAGGGTCATGAAATGTTTTTTTACAAGGTAACATGAAAATTGCTGAGAATATTTTTCACAATTCAAAATTATTACAACTGATATGGATACTATACATACTTAAACTGGCTCAGTAGTTAAAGGTCACTAATGGAAAATGAATGAGGAGGGAATTTTTTTTTCTTAATTATAATATTATACTTATTTCTTGATTCAAAACCCATGCTTTTCAGAGCCCTGGAAGTGACTTAAACTTTAAACAAATTTAGTACCAGGTGTGTTCCACAGTTTAAAAAATATAAGATAGTTAGTACTTCATTTCCTGCCATTGCACAACAATCCCAACAATTTTTTCATCAATTACCAAGTCTATTTTTAAATGATTATAATATATCTTAGTAATATCATGAAGTATATTAAAACCTTATACTTTAAAACTATGAAAAAAATGTTTATTTTAGTATTTTATCTCTCTTGAAAGCCATGCTTAATACTTCCACTCACCAATACATAAGATTCATAGTAAGGGGAAGTATTTTAACCGTGAAAAATTTCAAATTTGGGTTCTCAATAAAAATACGATTTGAAGTTCCTTGAGTCGAACAAACCCTTACAAAATGATTTATGTGTCTGTGAACAGTCTTACTCAAAAACGAAGTTGTACAAAACAAATAACATATTTAAGGTATGTGTATGCCTAGGATGTTACAGCAACTTCTTCATTAAAATCGACTAATCAGAAGTGCCACTTTAGAGATCAAGTTTACACTTTCTTAGGAATTTTTAAAAAATGTCACTAACGATTTTGATTAAACTCAGTAAATAAATTTACAATTAAGTGGTGTTTAGTATCAGATAAGTCCCATCCTTATGGAAGTAGCTTAACAGGGCTTGGATGAGGAATTTTTAAAAAAATCTTTCTCAGAAGTACCTTTAATTTCGCTTATTTGAAATAAATAACCAGTTTCTATAGTAAGAAATAGTAAACAATAGGTTAATTATGAAATATTAAAGAATTGAAACATAAAAATGGAAAAGTAGAGAAAGAAATTGAAATTGGGAAAATCAGAGACTGTCCTATCTCTTCAGATCACATTGGTATGTACACAGTTTCATTATCTTATTTTAAAATGTTACATTCATGGCAGAAACAAAGTTGATATTTGTTATTTTCACCTTAAGAAACTTTGGAATACAAATTTTTATAGTAAGTGAAAGTTGTGTAATGCGCGGACTGCACCAGATTTAACATCAGGTACCTTTGCCTTTAAATCCAGGTTACTTATCTTGAAATGTAGTCCTAGGGGGCTAATAATGTTGTGGTAGACAGTTCCTAATCTCCCCAAACACTGAGGATAGCTACAGATATTAAATAAAATTATTCAAATCACTTTTTCAGGTTAAAGGTACTACTTTAACAGTTTATCAGGCAAGATAAAAAATAAAAATAATCTGATGGATTGCACAATTTCCTCTGCTTTAAATAGTTAAGGAAGAAAAAGGGCAAAGCAATAATTTATCACTTGCCTTGATGGGTGTTGATTCTGGTGTGGCTTCGATAGCAGCTTCAGGAGGGGAGTTTCCTTCCTGAGGCACATAAGCCGATATCACACAACCCTAAAAATAAAAAAAAATACTTTCTGAAATAAAAATATAAATACTCATAAATAAATATATATACAAAATCTATTAACAATTTATCATTTTTTTTTTTCCTGACAGAAAACAAAGCAGACAAATCTTCACAGAACAATGGTAAGCATCTAAGAAGTACAAATACTTGCAGCTATCAATTTCCTTAGTACTAATTAAACTGAAAAACCCTTGTATATTTAAAGATTTAAAAATAATGACTTGCCAAAAATGGGATGAAAGTTGTTCAGCAAACTAAATTGTTAACATCCATATTTTGAGTTATGTTCCCTCCCCCCCAATTAAATTACCATTAATAGTGTTTTTAGATTTCTAGACTCATTTAAGGAAAATTAACACTTTTTTTTTTTTCTTCTACATTGTTCATCCAAAGGTGGAATAAGTTAATAGAAACAAAATGAAAATAATTTTTATAACCCCAGGACTGATGCCTCATAAAAGAAATTACATGAAAACAGAACATGGCCAAAACAGTTTAGTTTGAATCATTTATTACAACAAATAATAATAAGGCTGTGGTGCCAGAGAATATTGAACCCAACATTCTTAATTCAGTAATGTTGCCAGTTCAAATTTGTCTTAGGAAGGTTGATATTTACTATGTAGTGAATATACGGAACAAATGAGCCCACTATGGATAGAAAGGGTTGGTAACCTATCCTTGTTGGAGAATATGATGACCATAAACAAACAACAAATAAAAATTACGTTTCTCTAATGTTGAATGATTATAATGACATTTTTCTTCATAAGGAACGTTAATATTTTTTCACACATTAGAATACATCAGTAAAAACTAATGTAAAATGAAAATGAAACTTATTCATTATCTATAAATATTTATATGGATGCAGGGGTGGAGGAAATGAACAAAGGGTTGGATTTAAATGAGGAAAGAAAAGAAGTATTGCAGACTAGTAATACAGTAGAATTCTAGAAGGCTGTAGCATAATTAATAAAGACTTCACAAAATATCCCATTGTAAGCCACTGTGATCAAAGTGATGGAATAAGGAGTTTAAGAATGTTTGTAGGAAGAAGATGAGAGTAACAGTACTGAGTTTTATTTAAACAAAATTCCAAGAATTTTGATAGAGAACCAAATGAAATTTAGATGTTCTAAAGAAATAAGTTAAAAAGGATGGAATGAATTTCTGAATGGGACCAGATTCAATGACTATATCCGTGTATTTATTAAGGTTAAAGGAAAATGGATTATTGCAAGTCCAAGTGCTAATTATATGAAGATCTTCTTGTCGTTTACTGATAGTTAGATTATGTTCTAATAAAGGGAGTAATCGGGAATTAAAATTTTGAAGTCAATAAGAATAATTAATTGAACTAAAGAGTTCAAGCGCAGCCAAAAACAACCTTTGAAAATTAAATTAAAGCATAAAAACTACCTGAATAACTGGAGTGTGTGGTATGGAAGAATCTCCAGGGGGAGTAATAGCTCCGAAAGCAATAGCCGGACTCCAAATCTCTGCTGGTTCTGGTAAGTTTGCACTATAGCTACCCACGACAGGGACACCATGATTACCCAGCTCGACATAACCCTCTGTTGTGAGTTTCGTCTCTATAGATCAGAAAATAACAATAGATACAAGAAATAATTAAAACTGATAGTCATAATATCCAAAATTGAAATTATAATTACCAAAACTAGAGCAAGTAGAAATCATAAGACGAGATCGTGATTGGAGAGTTGAAGAATTCCTTCTATAAGAGTAGTCTTCATGTTGCCTATCATAATTTCCTTCAATTGTAAACTTGGCACATTCAATTATTACGTCATTTGCTTCAATTTTTTTCCATCTAAAATAAAAAAAATAATATATCAATATCATAACAATAAGTTAAATAAAATTTGTCTTACACAGTTGTTTTATTTGAAAACAGTTTTGATTATCCTGGGAATGACAAAATAAATTCAACGGTACTCCTGAGATCCTCCAGGTCGCCATTACAACTTGGTCATCAAGTCAGTAGGTTGAGACCATTTCTGCTTCCATTTTTCCTCTATTAAGACACACAACCTTCTGAAAAAGGGGAGTAGGATGCATGAGACGCCCGATAAGGTTGAAAACATTATAAAATGCATGGAGGTGCTTCAGAAGGAACTGGTGTTGGCATTCCTGGACTTTGAACGTACATTTACTATCACCACGGATGCAGGATGGTGTCGCAGGATTGTGAGGGTGGAGAGCGACCGGTGGTGTACGCTAGCAGACGGTTAACAAATGCAGAGACAAGATATAGCGCACTTGAGCGAGAACTGTTAGGCATTGTGTGGGCTGTAGAACATTTTCGCCCCTATGTTTTCGGGAGGAAATTCCGAGTACATACTAATCACAGAACGCTTCAATGGGTTGGGATGCTTAAAGAGTCCTCGGCTAGGGTCACCACATGTAAGGAACTGCTCAACCAGTATAACATAATAATCCAGTACAAACCAGGAAAAAAAATGTAGTCGCTGACTGGCTATCCCGTGCGATCATTGTAAATGCATTAGAGGAGGAACAACCACAGACTTCAGGAGAGATGACAGTTTTTGCGAGAATGGACACCAGGGGAAGAAGAAACGTAAAACACAACGGGAAACGACCATGAGCCATCATCCGAGAACAAAAGCTCAACCGAGGGAAGACGAACGGAGATGGAAGAGCTTGAGGAGGTGGTGAACAATTAATCACACCAAATAGTTTGGAAGACAAGAACTTCTGGACCCAATAAGATGGACTTCGCTAAATATGGGAAGACCCTGATCATTACTATTTGGTCGGCACCGGGTGTCAGGAATGATCAGATCTGCCAGGTGCTGAAAGATGCATTCAAACCGAGATGAATATACCATCTATATGTCGGGAATGGAGTGGTTTGAGAGAAGATAAAACGCCATTAGAATAAATCGGAATGGATCGAAACTTTGTTCGTTGCCTAATGATGGGCTACAAGTGGGTTACAGTGATTGACCTCTTTAGCAAAGTGGTCATGGAACATCAGATTCGAGAAAGATCGGCTGAGGCGGTATTGGGAGGGCTGCGTTTATGATTCCAGTTCTATGGAGTACCAGAAAGGATATCGTCTGTTGCGGGTCGGCAGTTCGATAACACCAATGTCAGGGAAGAAATGAAGGCTTTGGAGGTAAGGTGGCATCTAAACACCCCAGGACACCCTAAGAGCATGGGGGGGTATAGAGAGGCTCCACAGTACGTTAAGCGATCACTTGTGGGTGTATCAGCTAGATAAGGGACTGGAACCACAAGAGGCTATGATAAGAGCTATAGCAACCTATAACCACTCCGTGCATATGGCAATGGGATTCGCTCCATTCGAAATTCTGTCTTAGAGGGCGCAAGCGTGATTATAGAAACACAGTGATTGACAGAGGGGAGAACATCGGTAATGGGATAGCACTGAGAAAAACGTGGGACAAGGTGAAGGAGAGAATCGAAAAGGGGAAAGCCAAACACATGGCACGACATAACCAGAGTGTATGAGACATTGTGGGGAAAATTGGTTTAGGGGCAGTGGTTTACCATAGGGTGAGCTGTTTGGAGTTAATGAGGCATGTTCATAAAATGGTAGGGGGGGAGTTACGGTTGGACAAGGCCTGTATATAACTCTAATCCTAACTCCTCATGTAAATAAACCCCAATAATGTGTATAAGGAGCATCACAGAGATAATAAAGCGGTATCATTCCAGTAAGCATGCGTATATATTCTGTTACCTTTTCCTTTTTTTTTAAGTCTTATAGTCCGAGTGCTGGTAAGTTACACACACATGCACACGCACACACACACACACATGTGTATATATTTTAAAAAGCATCCTTTTAATCAAAAATTATTTTTTGCCTCAGTATAAATAAAGATGAGTTCACATTAGCTATTTATAGATAAAATGACAGTATAGGCATAAATCTATCTAATATTAAATATATAATTCAGTTTTACCAAGAGTATATTGTCGGACTAATAGTAAAAGTGATCATTACATTGAAAATAACAGCACTTGTTTACTAATAGCCCATATGTAGAAAGTAGATTTATTAAGGATGTGGATGATTTAAAAGAAAATTGGGCCAGACATATCTTAAAGCTGTGAATGATATATTATAATTCTTGGATTAACTGTCTCATTTGGAAAAACAGAACCATGCACCACACCAAATATGCATCTTATTTTGACTTCTCCTGCCCTTTGTAGAACATACTAAACAAATTATGCCGCTATGTTATTGAAAACCTTCCTTTAAACAACTTTTTTAATAACTTGAAACTTTTCCTAAATGTTTTCCAGTCTCTGGTTAATAGCACCCACCTTTCTGCCTTTACATTTAATTTAATTTACATTTTCATTTATTAGAATCTAACATCCATTTTGCACCTTTTAAAATGATTTCAGTACTACATACTTCTAATTTATCAATACACTTTCTTTTTAAAAAATTATAAAAACAAAATAGAAAATCCAAACTGAACCACTATTGAACCAAACTATGGAAAAAGAACGTGCAAACTTCGGTAAAACAGTTCTACCAACATTAAAAATTATGATATAGTTTTGAAACTATTAGAAGTAACAAATTGGATATTAAATATTAAAGAATTGCAATTACTGAAAAAATAAATGTGAATAGCAAACAGCCTTTTTTTCATTTCAATTTCAGTCTTACATCAAATTAAATTTAAATATGATAAATATAACAGATTTCTTTAGACTTTACCTGTTAGCAGATACTTCCAGTTCCTTAGATGCAGTAACTAAAAGAGGATGCATTCGGACAGTATCAAGCATTGGCTGTGTACATATAAATGATAAATCGTTATTAACAAAATATATTTTATTAGTATTTTATAACAACATTAAAACATATGTAACTGATGTATGTAATAATATTGAAAAGAAATATATAAGAAACACAATGTAGGTTATATAAAATACATTAAGAACTAAAAGAAGCATTTCACAAAATACCAGACCAGCAATTTGAACAATAGCTATTTCTTACGAAACTGATTATACATGTAACTCATTTTAGATCGGCTTTAAGATAGGTGGTCCGAACAAGTTTTAAAAGACATAGTCAAATTGAGTTGATGTATTTACCAATATTAGGAGGTAATATTCCCAGTATTAGGAAATAAATCGCGCGTTTCTTGACATGGTTTTTTTCGCAGGGTGGGTTCGTCACTCCCACGCCTATTTTTCGTGAGTGCCACCCATTGGCTAACGGGCCTCACAAATGCCCGGGGAGAGGTTGTCAGTGAGTTTTGTATTATTTTGTGCTTTAAAAAAGCCTGTGTGGGACCGGGATTTGATCCGACAACCTGTGGATTGGTAGACTGGCACGTTACCACACTGCTACCGCTGCCCCCATAAACTTCTTATAGGCTGAAAAAAATACTTATTTGATAACTGATTCTTAAGCCTCTTCAGAGTAGAACCACAAAATTCATTCCAAATAGAAAAGGAAGGTTCAAATGAATAAAATAAGCCTTTTATAAAACATATGCTTCTTAACAAAAACATATTAAAGATGACTTAATCCCTTGTGCATTTGGGCAATTGGTGCCGCTTCAGAAATTGTAAGTAGCAATCAGGACAGACAAGTAGCAATCAGCAGATATATGAGCTATTGGATTCCCTAAAATCCTCTGTAGCATGAATTCAAAGACATTTACTTTATACAATGAATCAGTGTTTGTGATATGCATCTCAAGTGCTTGTATATATTGTAGAGATATTTTACATCCATAGTAACGTAAAACATCAAAATTATTATACATTATTTACTGTTGCTAAAAACAGTAAATGAAGACAGTAAAAGTGAAAAATTAAAATATTAAAAAGAAAGATATTACATAAATTTGTTTTACTATACGACCTAGACTTTTTAGAAAAAAAAAAATTAAAAATTATAGTTGCAAAGGTCAAGTCACTTAGCTAAAAATACAATGTTTTAAATAAATATATTTATTCTATTCCTGGACGCTTTGGAGGTACTGTGTTCCCTCTTTAGCATAATATAATTCATTTTTAAAACAAACATTGAATTAAATTATGCAGAAGATAGAAGAAACACTGTATCCCCAAAGCATTCAGGAATAAAAAATATATATATATTCAAAACATTGTTAAGTTTCGACCTTTAGGCAATTATAATTTCTTAAAAATTGTTGAGAATATTGTAGTTTTAGCATGTCATAAATAATGTGCAGAGATGAGAATTAAAAAAAGGAGTATAAAATATAATTTAATAATTTCTTTGTCAGATAGGTTCATTATGAATATTAATTTGCATTTCAATGCATTACAATAGTAAATAATATTCATTTAACCAATTCCATGTTATATGAACATTTTAAATAATAAAGTTGAACATACTAAATAATATGATTTAAAAAGATAAAATTCTCAAAGTCAATGGAACAACGGCCTCCTATTTCAATGTAAGCACAAAGCAAAGCATATCCGGCAAGAAAAATTCATACCATGTAAGGATGGAGAGTAACTCAAACCCAAAAACACTACTCAGTTTAGGATCACATGGAAAATAAATTGAAAAGACTGAAGCAAAGGCATAGATAGAGTGAGTGCTGATGCCAGCTCTCTTGGAATCATGAATTGGTGGACGGTTGTTAGGGAAAGAGGAGTGGAAGACAAATCTTGAGGAAGTCAAGTTCTGTTAATGGATTGTAATGCTCAGTATGATAATGATGGCTTAAAACTCTGAGGAGGTAGAGACTCTAGGCGAATGGGACCTATGTCTACCTCATGCTGGTTGTCCTATAATCTCTGTACTATATAAACCAATTAAAATCCTTTTATTTCCTTGAAACAACATTTGATAGGTTTCAGTAGCTGTTCATTGCTGTTTATAACTAAATTTTATTTTAACCTTAAGATTTTCAGCTAATACCATTATAATATACCATAATATAATAAGAAAATTGGAGATCGATCAAGAATTACAGAAAACAATGGTATTTTTTCTAATGTAGGTCTAGTAAACACCAAAAAAGAAAACAATATCATATTCTTTAAATATATAATTTTTAATTATATTCCTTATTAGTTTTAAAGGACCTCTGTATTTCACTATAAAATAATTTGGAAATATTGCTGAGTTCATTGGTATAAAAAATAAGAATTTTTATTTCTGATAAAAATTAGAAATAATTAATAGTGGCAAACTGTTTCCTTTTGGAGAAGTATACATCCTTTTGAAAGCCATTCAAAAATTAATTTGTAGTTTTTCGGATTAAATGTGAAATTAAATTTTCAAAATAAAATATAAAATATTAAAAGAAAAAATTTTAAAGCCTACAAACTAAAGACTAATAAAAATATATAATATTAACTTCAGAATGATAATAGATATACCTTGATAGTATGTGTAAAAACAGGAAGACTTTCCTTTGAATTGTAATGTTGCCGCAGGTATGATAAAAAATTACAAGGGAACATGCCATAAAGGCGATTGAAAAGAGCATATAATCCAATCTCGACATGGAGTAAATATCCTTCAGGTACTTTGTGAGGGTTGTTGGTTTTCCATATCGCTAAATGACTGAAAAAAATAAATCATTTCAAATTTAAAAACATTAAGTCCTAACGAAAACAATGTAATTACAATATATTACTAACACAACATAAAGAAGAGAATACTCCTATAATTTACTTTTCATAAAAATTTATCAGATGTTTATAAAAAAAGGAAATAAAATATGAAGAAAATAATCATAATAAAAAACATGGTCAGTGTTGTGGTCAAAAAAGAACAAAATAGTTTTCAACTATTTATTGTCCGACATTTCGCCCCACTTTGTAGGGCTTCATCAGGGCTGTTTAAGACGATAGGTTAAATACACATTGTTAAGACATAGGTTAAACAGACATTGGTCTGTTTAACCTATCATCTTGAACAGCCATGATGAAGCCCAACAAAGAGGGGCGAAACATTGGACAATAGATAGTTGAAAACTATTTGGTTCTTTATTTACCACAACCCTGACCATCTTCTTCATATCTGATATTAAATGGTCAACTATTTATGTATGTATGTATGTATATATATATATA
>NW_027115239.1:1317778-1340767 GCF_000696795.3 Halyomorpha halys | reverse complement strand
ATATATAATATATGGTTAGCTAGTATAACATGAACTACAAGTTCTTTTTTAATAACTTAAGCAGTGTACATGTGTCCATGATAATTAGATAAAGTTTATGATTAAAATATTAATTAATAGCTTATGTAAATTTAAACACATATGTTGTAATTTCCATGATTTCAAAACTGGATATTAACATCTGCCATTTTGTTTTAAAGTTAATAAATTTTAAATACCTATGAAACACTTATCAGAAAGAATTATATTTTTACAAATTTTGGTCGATAAATCTTAAAGATTTTCCCACTGCATTTTGTGAAATAATAGAAAAAAAATCCTTTGTCCTTTTTGAAAATTCACAGTTAGTGAATTGTTTTGGTATAGTTCGGAGTGAACTAGTACCCTACAGGAATAAAATGTCAAATAAAATTAAAGATAAATGTAAATAAAACCAATATATACCTGAAAATTTCAAATAAATCCTGTAAATGTGGTGAAATCAGACTGGCAATCATAGGAAGAAGAATCACAACAATAAGAAGAGCACTCATCAAAGTGACTACATCCTTCTCTGACTAAAGGAAACAAAATAAAATTAGTTAACATTCAGTATATAAGATAATTCAACTAATACAGATTAATTAGAAAATTTAACTTGGTATTGATATTGGTATCTGACTACAAGTTTTTACTATTTCCTAAATAACACAAATAGTGAGAAATAAAATTGAAAGGTAATATTAACTATATTAACATTAACTTTATCAAATAAATCAAATTAGAAAATTTATATCATAAAGACATTTTTAATTTAAAAGTTTAGCTTTACAGTTAATTCAATCTAGAAATATTTGAAATATAGGAGAAGACATCATTAATTTGTAGATGAAATATATATATATAACTTCAGCAGAGTAAGTCTTCTGTGGAAATATTCATGACAGAAATTCTCCAGGTTAGATAAAGTTTGTGAATTGCAGTGAGGAGAAGAGTGCAATATCAGAAGAGGATAAACAAAAAAAGGTATTTAGTTCATCAGGAGGTTTTAAATGAGTTTCTACAAGGACTTAGGATCAGAGGCATCTGACAAGGAAGTATAAAAAAAAATTGCCTAAGAATACTATAAGGAAGATTGGATAAGGTTTCCAAGGGACTTGAAGGAGTAAATTTTAAAGGTTTGACAATGCCCTAGTGTCTTCTAGCATGTTCTCCTAATCAAATCTATGATTTCTGGACTGATCCAGGGAGTCAGTAAAAGTAGAGGTCTTGAGGGGTATATGGTGGAGAGATAATAGAGGATCTTGATGAGATCATATGAGAGGTAGCCAGAGATCCTAAGAGAAGGGTAGCAAGTCTTGGAAGGTATGTTTTATAAAAAAACGGATGAGCCATACACTTGTGAACTGTGTATGATGGATGGATTGAAAGAGAATGTTAAAAATTTCTGAGATAAATCAGGTCTACAAGTTAGGATTTGTCAGGAGGTTCAGAGATAGATTAGAGTTTAAATTATTGACTATCATTACATTATTCAATAAAGGGGCATAGGTGAAGAGGGAGGATTTAAACTTAGGGTTGAATCGGACTTCAGGAGTATAGTACACTATGATATACAGAAGAGAAGATGAATCAAAGGAGATTTCACACTAAAGGAGGTTTGTTAGGATGGGAGAGGTTTAAGGATTTTAACTCTTAGATTATCATGGGCAACATGACCAACACCTCCATTACTATATAAAATTATACATAAAAAAATAAAACTGTGAATGGGTGATTTCCGCCAAATTTTTTTTTTTCAGGATCAATTTTTAAAACATAAGGTATTGAGTACTACTCCATCATTCATTGATTTTGATACCATAAAAAAATATTATTTCAAATGATCATAAACCACCCAATTATCATTCCTTTGACCAGTCTAAATTAGTTGTTTTTTTTTACTTTCAGGCTCTGTAAGGAAAATGGATATGTCAAGGGTAGATTTTGCAAAAATGATATTTGTACAAGCTTTTAACTTTTTTAAATTAAGGAAAAGAAACTCCTCTGATACAATACACTTCTTATTGGTGTCACATAATCCAATTCATTTAGAGCTATATTAAGGAAAGTAACTTATGATATGTTCATTCATGCTCTCCATTCCCTTATCATCAAACAAAACCATCTTGTGTTTTAAAATGTTACAATTTCATATTTTTCTTATGGATGACCAAATAATATTATAGGCCAAGTTTTTTGTTTTTTTTTATTCAAGTCTAAGAAAACTGGAGCTTCATGTGTTGAAGCTGAAATTCTCATTCCATTGTCACCATTATTTTAACAGGTAACAAAGAAATCAGATGCACAATGAAGAAATGGGATTTTCTGCTAATACTCAGAGTCATTACAACAACCTCAATAGCTCCCTATATAGTAGAAGATCCCAGGCTTTAGATTCATGAATTCAGAATCCATGTATTTTATTATAAAATTTGTGTAAATATTTATTTTTATTTTACAGTATTGGATTGTTCTTATTCCAGTAAAATTTTCTTTAATAAAATAAAAACTATCATTGTAATAAAAACAAATTTTTCCAATAGAAAACATCGACATTTCTCATTGGTTTTTGTGATTAATTTACTGATTATTAATAACAAAAAAACTTCTATGAATGAAATTTGGGTACAAGATAACATTTTTTTTTTTTAAGATTTTGGTGAAAAACTGCCAATTCAGTGGTTCAAATTTGTCAGTTATAGGACAATCACCCACATATATAATTGTGGAAAAACATACTCAAACATGTAATACTAGTTACTATCTGTTAGGAGCTGGACAAAAATATTGGAATAAATAGTATTTAATTCAATAAAAGTGAAAAAGGAAGGGTATCAAGAATTCGAGAGGGAGTCTATTGTGAGCAGGAATAGTAGACAGATTCAAAGCTTAAAAGGTTATTATATGTTTTCTTTATATAAATTTCATCATCTGTGTAATCATTTCAAAGGTAAAATAAACTTGAGTTTAAGGAAATTGGATAGAATTAAACATTAGAAGATTTTCATCTTTTTCAATTATTAAAATATGCAATTAAAAATAGAAAACATACACAAATAAAAGTTATACCTTCAAAATCCGTATTAAATCTCTAAAAACAGAATGAGATGCAATTTTATAGATCCAAGATGGATGTCTTCTAGCAACATGACCAAGAAGAGTAAGTCCTGAAAGTCTATTTGGTCCCCTTAATGTATCTGACAGTCTAAAAAAGAAAAACAAATAAATAATAGAACTGTTGATTTGAGTAATCTGATAATTCATACAGAAAAAGCTTTTGGTAAACACCAAAAAAAAAAAAGTTCATACCAAAGAGCAATAATTCAAGACAACTGAAAATGATGCTTTACCTATTAAATAGACCAAGGTATTTGTGATTTTATTAGTGATGGTCACTAGGTACCCCAAGTGAGGTTGAATGAGCTATTCAGGTAAAATGAGATATGGCAAAAAAAATCATTTTCTGAAGAAGAAACTGGAATCTGACCAGAGGAACAAGCCTTAGTACACTATTCCAGAACTCATTGAGAAGAGAGACCCCTAGTTGAATTACTGGCTTAATGTGTTTTTCGACAAAATTATAATTACCTACCAAAATATAGCAGCAAAGATGTGTAGACATACATGGTTATCATACTAAAACACGTGTCCATCTCAACAGAATGAAAATCTGCCAAATGTTAAATATTCCATTAAAGTAATTTATGAGACTCCCAAATACACTAAATCAATTATTATAAATTTAAAAATGAAATAATAATAAATAAAAAGAACTGAGTAAAACATGGATTTCTAAATTATCCTAATATACAGAACAGAATAGCAGGTAAATGATTTAAAAAATAGTGATTCATGATTAAACAAAAAACAAAATTTTTCATTATTTGATCATTTAATCTGCAGGAGTTGGTGGAAGTGCTTAAATATAGTGGAATAAGTAAGTAAAATTTATTGTCTTGTATAGAGTATATTTCTACTTCAGTTGGCAAAAATCAGGGGCTTATGTATTTAGTGAAGGATTATACATTGACAGGCCATAAAAAAATTAAATAAACAACTTAAACATTATATACTGATTAGTTCTCCTGAGCCCCTTGGCATTCGCTGTCCAACAAAGGGGTCCCACAATATTATGAGACTCTTAATGTTGTAAATACACACAGGCAGGCGCTCTCTCCCCCCCCCCCAACACACACATTAAAAAATTTGTTTTTGGGTTTATAGAAATTTGAAATGATTGGTTTAAAAACCCTATAATCTTGAAAAGAGTGGTGCAATTCGGGCTTTCTAAAGCAAGTAGTTTAAAGCTTTAAGTTTTTTAATGAGGTGTAGATAGTTGACCGTAGATTAATGATTGGAGAAGTTTGTCTTTTCCCATTCTCCATATTCTACCTTTTCCTATTGTATATGTATGTGTATATATATATATATGCACATATATATTTATATAAGTTAATACTCAGATTATAATTCAGATATAGGCCACTCACTATTTTTCATTGTCTTAGTGTTCAATTTGTAGATTCTATTTATTTATTTATTTTTTCAGTTTTTTAGACACTACTTGCATATCTTATATTATACATATCTTCTTACCTACATGATATTATATTTCATCTGTCACTGTTTTCAATCTACTACCATACCATTCCACGATTATCAATCAATTAAAATTTTGTACTATTCAATTATCAGTTATCAATTTTTTATCATTTATGTTTAATTCAATATTTTGTATAATTCTAAATTTGTTTGTATACCATTCCTTTTCAATTGTATGTTTCTCTAAATGTTGTTATTTCTTTTGTTCTATAGCCCTGATGAAGACCTGAAACTCAGGTCGAAACGTCGGCATAAAATAAATAAATATGGTTTTATTTATTTATGTTGTTCTTTGCTGACCGCACCCCCCGACAAACTTCTAAAATAATTTAAGTTTTTTAACGAGTCAAAAAAAAACAGACTAATTTAGTTCTTTTTATAATTTGTGGCTAAAAAATTAAAATTTAGAAATATGTAAAAAATATGAAATATTGTTTCTTATATTAACTGATAAAACATATCACATCTAAAATGAAAGAGACACAAGCCAAAATTTTTAACATTAGAAAATTTAACAATTCGACCTGTACCATTCTATAGAGCAACTAGCTCACAAATATCAGGCCTAACAAAAGGGCACTATAGATGATCCACCAGAAACGTGACAGAGGAAATTTTGGCCCTGCTGATTTCTATACAGAACTTAGCCTGCATCCAATATTTGTAGCTACAAAAAATATTGAATTTTAGATAAGTTTCAGGCATTTATGGATTTAGCATGAAATAACCTGTATGGATAGTTATTTAAATGCCGATTTGAATTGATAATAATCACAAATTAAGGGTTAACTAACCTGTCAAACAGATAGCGATCATGAGGTTCTCGAACACCAATCAAGACATCAATTGACCGTTCTGATCCACAAGATAGATAATAATCAAACATGCCATTCAGAAGCCATGATTCCTTAGCTTAAAAAAATATTGAAATGAATTAAACAAACAATTAGACAACCAACAAAAATTATAAATTGAATTTCCTTTCATACTTGAGTTAAAAAGTTCACGGAACTTTTTTTTTGCTTCTTCAGCAGCTTCTGAATTAAAAGATTCAAGAGAGTTGAAAAGTTCTTGTATTGGCTCCATTGTAAAATATGAGTTCCAATTGCGTGAACACAATTCTTTAAGTGCTTACTTCTGAACTATTAAAGCTGGGATTTATGCAGATACATTTCTTGACATCTCTGAAATATTTGCATCGGTAAGCTTATCATTAAAAACAAGACCTTAAACATGGTCATGATAATAATAAACAGTAACAATATTACAGTATCTTGACATAAGGATTTATTATAGAAGCTGTAAAAACATCTCTGAACTTTGATCAAATAAACCAATTGTTGACATTTTTATTAGAGGAGTGTTGAATATTGAAAGTAATTCACTGCCCAAGTAAGTAATGATAACAATAATTTAAATTATAAACATAGGAAAATCAAACAAATATTCAAATAACAGCCATTTATAGTTAACAGACATCAAATCAATTAACAAGTACGATTTTAATAATTAATTATAACTGTCCCACCAGTTAAAACATTAGGAATATAAGAATATGTGAAGTATATTCATTAGGAAACTTAATATCAATTAAGTCCTACCAGGAACAACCCTTCGGGGTTTTCATCTTCGTTACCGTCTCACAATAAGCATGGTAAATTGACTGAAGCTTTAATCGTTTAATGTTTCAATCGATGTTATAACATCGATAGGCATATGTTATTATTGATTCTAACGTCTTAGATTATTTTTCTAAATATTTTAAGTGACAAATAAAAATAAAATTTCTAAGAAAATATTATATATAATGCTAAAAATTAAGTATATTTTTGAAAATAAAATTACCACTGATATCGATGTGTTTTAATTAGTTTTCCTACGTATCACTGGATACAGTTCTACTGTTCTGTTTCTAGTTTATAAAAACTCAAATTTTGTTGTCATCAATTCATAAAATGAGTCAATTGTTTTGTTGATCATATTATTAACGTTATTTTGTTTGAATTTATATTTTTTCTCTCAGCTTTAGCAGAATGAAAACTACTTAACCATAAAAAAATTAACAAACAGTGAGGCTCTAGTTAAAATGGCGTTTTCATTACATTTTGGAGTTCATAATATGTGAAGATTCTTTGTATCCTTGCTTTGCCACATCCAAAGAATGGGGTTGGTATTTTTTTCTTTTATTAAGAAATCGAAATTGTAATGTTAAGATGTATACACATAATGACCCTCATGGATAATGTATTCGCGTAATTCGTTTGTTATCAGTTCGTTCGTGTAATGTGTTAATTATGAAAGTGTTATTATGAAACATTAAATTCTAAATATTTTTGTTTAGAACTGGTGATTTAGAAGTTCTGCTGTCCAAAGTTGAGGCTGTTCCTCCAGATAATACAGTTGACAAATTACAAGATGAAGCCAGCAAAGAATCTAAGAAACTTAAGAAGAAAAAACACAAACACCATGGCAAGCATAAGAAACATTCTTCGGAAAAAAAAGAAAAGTGAGTAATAAAGTAATTTCATAGTAATGGTATTTTTGTCTATTACAACTAAATACTTCAATATTCTCTTTCACACATTTTACTAGTTACCTGAATGCAGGGAACTGGTTTCATTTTAATTGATGTTCTTTTAAATGCCTAGTGTTTTGTTAATTGTATTTTCACAATTTAGCATACAGTCTTTCTGATTATATTTTGTAATTAGTTGATTACTATATGGTCTATCTGTTATTATTAGATATGATTTTTGGCATATTAGCTAGTAAGATTTATTTTAATATGTTAAATGTGAAGAAAAATTATTTATATTTCTTACATCAATATCTAATTTTTACAAATTTAGGATTAGTTGCATAAACTGGAACGTGACTCAAAAGCTTACCAGTATTAGTTGTAGTATGAAATAAAAGGAATGTGAAATATTTAAAAATTGTAAATTAGTTTTATTAGTACTTAACCATATCATTTGATATCCTTATTATGAATAATGATCATATCCATCATAATCGAAGTTATTAAATTTCAAACTGGATTATAGAGGTTCAGGACCAGCTATGAGGAAAACAGGACCAACTGATAGGAGCATACCCTAACACATATATACTAGTGAAATGATAGGTTTTATAAGATATACTCAGTTACTATAGGTATTTTATTTATAGTATAATTGTAACCTGTTATTAGAGCTTGTTTGTTATATTAAGTATAACAAATTGTGCTGAATGTGCTCTGTAATTATTAAATGCAATTAGATCTCATTAAATGTAGATCGGTGATAAAAAAATTGAGAATTATTTCTGAAAGTCATAATTAGAGACCAGATTTTCATGCAATTAACTGTTTTGTTTTCTGTCTTTTTGCTTAAGTAAACCTAAACAGAAATTTGAATCATGAAAAGACCATTCTAATGACACTGGTTTTATATTGCACGTTTTGGGGTTATTGATAGAATTTGCACATATTGAGTTTCTTTCTAATCGAAGTAACCTTTTTTTCATTTTTTAAATTTTAACAATGAAATAATTGTTTTATTTTCAAATTTGTTTATGGTTGATCAATCAAAAAAAATTTTATGAAATAATATCTCAAATCCAATGATTATTATTAAGTTTAATGATTTGTGAACTCAATTATTCCTATTTTTTGGCATTATGTTAATTTTTGGCCTAGTAATTATTGTGATTTATAGGTGGTGAAAATTACCGAAATCTCTCTGTAGTTACAGAAAAGAAGGATATTAATAACCACTGTTAGCAAATCATAAGTAGGGGCTAGTTTCCATGTTATTTCATATTTTATTCCATTATGTTCTATGTTTTGGACCTATTGTTTATTCAATCCACAATCTGTGGAATAATATATTGAAATTTAATATTTCATGTTTTGATCTTTATGGGCTAAATTGTAGGGTTGTGGTATTTGTTGCATAAAATTGCTTTTCTCTTTTGAATTTGTTAGTTTAAACTAGATTATATTAATTGTAGTAGAATGAAATAGATCATTTGATGCAAATTTCCTCTATTATTAGTTTGTATACCAATATTTATGCTTGTCTTTATTAAATTTAAAGTTTGGAATAGAAACATATGAGGCGTTTAATATTCGAAGAGTCGATTTAAAGTTAAAAAAGAACAAGTAAACATAACTGACAGATATTGTTCGAATAATATAAATTTCAGGTTCTGGTAACTATGAAAAAAATGTCTCCTAAATAAACTTCATATAAAAAATATATAATAGTAAATAGAACACCCAAATGATGTTCTATTTACTATTATATATTTTTTCTGCCTGATTTTACTTTTTTTTTTTTTTTTACAGTATGGAAATCCTCTCTCTGGTTATTATAATATGCATTAAATCATCAAGGTTATTTTACTTTTTATATGACATCATGTTTATTTATAAAAATTTAATTTTCTAATTATGAAATAAATTAAATAGTACTGTTAATGCTCAATAACCATAAATGTTGGGAAAATTATACTCTTATTACTATTATGATCTCTTAATTTTTAAATTCCTATTAGATCCCAATGATTGAAATAATTTATAGAGATTCTTGTTCGTAATTGTTAACATTTAGAAGAGATTATTTTAATGTTATCAGATTTCCACTTTTCAAAGTAGTGTTTGATTTCCATTGTTTAACAGTTTATGACCCATGAACTTTGTTGTAGTAATTTATGAATCAAATATAATTCTATTCCTTATATTTATTTCAATTAATTTTTATTACACCAAAATTTAAAATGAAAATATAATTTTAATATTTTATCTTTATTAGTTATTGCATATTATTATTAAGGATATGTTTTGTTTTCTAAATGATTATGGAGATCATTTTTCTAATTTACCCTAGTAAACAAATTTTTATTTTTTTTACAATCTCAGGCTGATTTTTCTCTTATTTTGGTTGAAGGTCTATTGAACTAAATTTTTGTCAAGATCTGATGAAGTCTCGATTAAAACTAAATTTTTATAAATACCAACATAGCTATGTAGTAGTTTCCTTCCTCACCTCTCTGCTTATATCTATTAAGCATAAGTTAATGTATATCCATCAGAAGGATTATGATGGGCTGAATTTTGGTTTATATTAGACTATATTATTAACCTATAATAACCAACTTATATTCACTGGCATCCATGTAGTTAGAGAGGTCAGAAACATTGCTTCTTATGTAGTGTAGAAGACGCTCAAATTATTTTTAAAAGATACTCTTTAAAATAATTTCATAAATGTGGATTAGGACTAACCTAAGTATGGGTGAAGGAAATGTTTCCTTTCTAGGAAGATAGGGATTCCATGTTAAATGCTTCTATAGTGTTGGATATGTTATTAAAGTAACAAGTATTTTTATCAAGATTATTAATAAAAGAAATTTCAAAAGTTTAATTGTTTAAAGGTTAATATGTATATTTGTTTCAAATCATTAATTTATAATGAATTAACATAAGTAAGGCTAAATTAAAGAAATAAATTATTATTTATTAATAATCTTCCATGTTTTTTATTTCTCATTAGATTAAATTAAATTGCCGCTTTCGAATAGTAAGCTAATGGTTAAGGAAGCTCTATTGTAGCAGGCGATTACCTTTTGGCTTCCAGCGTTGATTCTCTTATTCCCCTTTACACAATTTGTGCTCTTATCTTTACTTGCATTAACCATTTTTTCAATATTTTCTTAACTCATCTGAACCATTTCTTCTACTTTCTATCCAATGAGATTATAGCAAGTTAGGAGATTAAGGCCAAAACTATCTTGTTTTTTTAATCAAGGGTTTCTTAGAGAAAAAAAGTCTGATTATTAATCCAAAATATGTGGGGGATTTAGTTTTAATATAAGGAAAGAAAGGAAGTTGAAATTAGCTCACACTGTTCTGTTTTTGAATGGGATGAGAGTAAATTGTTTACTAAGTTTAATAATTATGTTATGAAAGTAATACCTATGATACGGATATTATTACTCGAGACAGTGAAAGTAATGGCAGTATAAGTCATTCTGTTCTCATCACACTGTATTTTAATAATAGTTGGGTATGGTTTAGACTGGCTAGTTTTAATAGACAAAATATGCTGTTATTCCTTACTGGAAACATAAGACATCTCCTTGAGTGTTAAAAAACTTCAGTTTTGACTTACATCAATTTCACATTTTTATGGCTATTAAAAAAGATTGTTTTAAGTTTATGTCTATCAATCTTTATATTCTCATTTGTTGCAGGAAACATAAGCACAAACACAAAAAAAAAGAGTCAATGGAAAATGGTGATGTTAAGATCAAACATAAATCTTCTAAACACAAGGTAATTGCTAAAGATATTCAGAAGACTAATGGTGATTCTGTATTGAATGGAAGTAAATTATCAGATGGAAAGAAAGATTCTTCGGATTCTGAATCTGATAGTAAACCAATCAAAGATATAGATTCTGATAGTGTAGAAGTTGGGATAATTGAGGAAGAAATGAACCTAGAAGATTTAATGAGGCAAAAGGTAATTATTATTATCTTAGCTCACTAAGACATAGTTGTTTAATGATACTTTTCCATTAAATGGTTTCTAGGTGGCAATATTTTTTACAATATATTTATATTTTCATATTTTTTCTTTATATATATATAATTTATAATTTTGAATCATTTTGCGATAAATTAACTTTATTTATACCGCCATGCCTAGTTAAATTATCTTATCTGCAAAATTACATTTTTTTTTTCCTTTCAGATATCTTTCATGTCATTAAACTATTGTATTAATTTAAAAAAACATATTTGCTTCGTGCAGAGCCTAATTATTACTTAAATGTTTGAAGTAACCATAAGCTCTGAGCTAAAAAAAAAAAATTCAGATACGACAATTTAACTAAGGAGGGCAGTATAAATTCATCAAGTTAAAATATTAACTTATATACATAATCATGTAAATGTATTGATTACTTTAATGGTTATTATCAACTCATCAGAATAACTCTATGCACCTTGAATTGCCTAACACAACCCAGATTTCTTTTTCAACTCTATAGAAATAGCATGTATTTACACTTTGGCGACATGATCTTTAATTTCATGATGTAATGGTTTGATATAGATTATTTCTTAACTAAAATTAGTTAAATCTTAGTTATATACTTTATATGATTATCTATTAATGGAAAACACAAATAACTTATGTAAAGGAAGGGAGGTACCCACATGAGTTACATCTCCATATCTGGGAGGAGCTTGAGAGCTAGAGAAAAACTAGGCATTATCAGAATATGAATATGAATTTACAAGGGACCCTTCGGCTCTAAAATGCTCTGATTATGTTCCAATGGATTTTTGATGAATTCCTGAGGGGAATCAATGAGTATGTATAAGATATATGGAGAACCCATTGGTCTTGAGAATGTATATCGAGAGGATTCATCTGAGGATTACATATATTATTCTTTCTTGGCGCTGAAAGCCTCTCCATCAACATCCTAATCGATAAGCACTCCAAATTGTAGAAAAAACTAGACTACTGTAGAACCATTACCATCCTAAACTTACCCTCATATCTAGAATCACTTGAACTATGTTGCAAATCCAGATATCTCACTTTTCAGGGTAAGTTTATTCATCAAATCTCAGGTCTTGCCATGGGAAACTCTCTGACCCCGGATCTCTCTAACACTGTACTCAATGACCTAGAATCCGTCATTCTTTTATTCCCCAACAACATTTTATTTTTCAAACAATATGTAGACAACCTTTAATTCTAATAAAATCTCTTATATCCTTTCTTCTTTTAACTCTTTCCACCTTCACCTTCATTTCACTATTGAAACCGAAACTAACTCTTCCCTACCCTTTCTCTGGAGGATCGCTGAACCCTGTGTTCACTTGGCTCATCTGGACCGAATTCTTTCCTCTGGTACATGTAGAAACCCTCTCTCGCTATATGACGCTCTTTCCCTCATTCAAAACTCCTAGTGTGGGGCACTGGACCACCAGATGTCCCACCTTTCCACACCCGTGGCATTTCATTCCTTTCTGTCTGACTCCATTTCTGGGCTTGTCCTGGTTCATCCTCTTTTCTCTTGCCACATCTCTTTCTCTGCCACCATCCCTCTGTTTCTCCTCTCTGGCACCCCCTATTCCTGGGGCGTGTTACTCTATGCCAACTACCTTCATCCGTCCTTATCTTTAACTCTTCTTTAGTTCTTGTGTTCACCATCTCTTATGCATACTTAACAAATAAATGTACATTCACATGGCAGGCATAATTTTTATTTGTCTCCTTGACCGAATGGAATTTGAGTACGTAGTCCAGGAAGCTTATCCCTCAATGGACTATTTCCGCACTGAGCGTCTCCCTTATCTGTTCTAGTTTGCTCTCCTCCCTTAGGTCTTGAGACATTGCCATCTAACCGAGCCTTTATCCTGATGAGTACATTAGCATGAGATGCCACTGATGTTGTCTCTGGTAGCGTGGGAACCTCCAGAGCTGTAGGAGTTGTGGAAGCTGCAGGATTAGCCGCTGGGATATTCTGGACCAAATTGACAAAACTGCTCAGACCACATATTTTAGACAAACAAGACATAAATTCAAATTTGATACTCAAAAAATCATGCATTGGGAAAAAACAACTTTAAGTAAAATTTAAAAGAAATGATTACTGTAGAAAAATATAAGAATCAGGCTCTCAACAAGTAATCATATATACAAAATATAAATTTATAATGGATGCAATGAACGGTTACATATTGGTAAAATGAAAACAAACCCACATTTACCCTGGTTCATTTCACCCCTAATCAGTTCCGGCACAAAGTTTGAGTTAGTTGTATCACAACAATGTAGAATACACTGTAACTGTAATAGACAATTGTAGGTAATGTTTGAATAATAGTAGTTAAAATATAGATAGCAGTTATAACAATATATGATCACATGATTTTTTTATAAAAAAATTATTTCTATTTTTGGTTTATAAAAGCATCTTATTTTTTTCTGATTTCCAGGCCCTGCTACAAGCAAGACTTGGAGCTTATATGTCAGATACTGATTCTAGCACTAAGGATGATGGTACAATTATTATTGAAAGTGGTGATGAGAAGGATTTCAAACAAAATAAAAGAAAAAAGGCCCATAGTAGGTAAGTCATTATAAACAATATTGTATACTACAATGTTTTTGTTGAGGTATGCATTGTTAAGATGTCATTCTTCTATAATATCTGTATTGTTGTATTAGGAAGTAATATTGGACATTTTGTTATTTTTTAATGAGCCTGTTTTTTATTTGTACTCATGGGACTTAATTTGATCCATTCTATAACAATTTTAAACTACTTTTGTCTGATTGCTGAAATTTTTTCTGAAATATTCAACATTTGGGAGACATGAAACCTTTACTAAGAGGTCTTCCTTATTAGAATTGATCAGATATACCTTAACTAGATGGTTGGTTAGATGTACCTATAACTAGCTGAGATTGTCAGTTGGGGGTTCAGTACATTGTAAGGAAGTATTGTTTTTTGAGCAATGGTTATTCAAGGCGGTGATTCATTCAATATCACATTCAACTGCTAGATTTTCTCCAAATTAAGAGTATCAGGTGTATAGAGGCTGGGTGGGTCCCAGGAACACTCTTGAACCCACAGGGTTGACTCACAACAGCAGAATAAATAATTATCTCCCACAGCTGGATTTAAACCCGAGTCCTGGGAGAGGCACATTGCCTTGCTCACTGAGCAACCTCGCTCTTGAGATTATCAGATCAGATTAAGATAATAATTTTATTTTGAATGTTTATCGTAGCATGTTGGGCAAGTAAACTGTAGTAAATGTACGATTTGGAATTCTTAAAAAAACACTTATTTACATAAAAGTAAAATCATATATTAATAATAAGTAAAATATTGAAATACCAGGGCATTCAAAAAGTCCTGTCGTTTTTCGTTTGTTCGTTGTTTATTTTGATTCTAGAGTGTTTGCTAATTAATTCCGTTCAATACAACTTTTATCCATGTAAACACAAATGTTTATACTTTATGAATAGGAGGCTAAGGAGGATTAATTTAATGCAGTCACCATCCAACTGTCTAGTTAAAATGATTCCAGTTGAAACTCAAATTAGGTCGATTTTGCTCTATGAGTTTAAACTTGGCTCAAAAGCTGCCGAAACTGCTAGAAAAATATGCTCCGTGTTTGGGGAAGATGTGCTGTCTGAGCGGAAGGCACAATTTTGGTTTTCAAAATTTCGTGGAGGCGACGAGACACTAGAAGACGAGGCACGCTCAGGTCGACCAACTGTAGTTGATAAGGAGGACGTTCGAAGAGTAGTAGAGTTGGATCCGCGTCAAAGTTGTTCAGAGATAGCCTCTCAACTTAATATCTCAGCCACCACTGCCTGGAATTACCTTAAAGAACTGGGAAAAGTGAAAAAACTGGATAAATGGATTCCTCATAAGCTTTCAGATGCCAATATGCTTGTTCGCTTGACAACTGCATCTTCGTTAACTTCCCGCTTGAAAGTCGAACCCTTTTTGAATCGAATCATCACCTGTGATGAGAAATGGGTGTTGTACAACAACTTCAGACGATCATATCAGTGGTTGTCGGCAGATGAGAAACCTAAACAATTTCCAAAACCAGATCTCCATCCAAAGAAAGTTTTGCTCATTGTTTTCTGGACAGCCAAAGGTATAGTGCATTTTGAGATTCTGAATCAAGGGCAAACCATCACTGCAGAAGTATACTGCAATATACTGGACCATTGCCAATCCAAGCTTAAGACTTTTGATCCCTGCTTAGTCAACAGAAGAAGACCTTTGCTTCTTCAAGACAACGCTCGACCACACACCGCCAAATTGACCAGGGAAAAATTGACAGAAATAGCCTGGGAAGTTTTGCCTCACCCACCATATTCCCCTGACCTGTCACCCACTGATTATCACCTATTCAGAGATCTCGACAACAATCTGAGACAAAAATGTTTTCAAGACCGTGACAACCTAATTCACGAACTGACCACTTATTTTTGCAGTAAAAATCAACAGTTTTTTAAGGAAGGAATTTGGGCTTTACCATCTCGTTGGGAGAAGGTTACCGACTGTAACGGTGGATATTTTGATGAATAAAGGTGATTATTTGAAAATATTTATTTATTTATAATTTCCCCAAAAAAAAACGACAGGACTTTTTGAATGACCTGGTATTATGGTTTTGTTATACTTATTGATAGTGATATTGTGAGTTATTAATTGGGAACAATCCGTGTTTTATCTGTGGATACAAACAAAATTAAATAAAACCTGCTTTAAGCAACCTTTACAATACATTTCTGTAGCTCTGTATTTTATATCAAGTATGAAAAACTAACACTTCACTTGTTCCTGGCAACGCTGATTCCCCTTTCACCAATATAAAACTCTCAAAGTCTGCAAAATCTACGTCTGTTCTGAGAAACCTTCTACTTCAGTCACGAACTAAGAATGTTCTTTTCTGCCCTTCGCTTGCTTTGCACAGCCTTCTTTGCTCATTTGAACTATCATATATTTTGTGATCCACTACAAAACATTACTTGGGTTAGTTGTATCTTCATTCACTCTAGTTCGATTCTGATAAGAAAGATAACACGGAAGGTTAAAATTAAAAATTGTCATTAAAAGAGGTATCAATATTTTTCATTTAGACATTTAAAATTAGCTGTATTACATCATATTTATATAATTATTCTCTTGTATCATTTCAGGAGTCCAATTAAAGATGGCAGAGTTCGTAAGGATAGCCATGAAGATAAGCATAAAGAATCCAGACTTACCAACTCTTTAGCTAAACAAAAAAGAAAAGAAGAAGAGAAAAGAAGAGAACAAAAAAGACGAGAAGAAGAGGAAAGAAGGCGGAAAGAAGAGGAGAGGAGAAGAGAAGAAGCAAGACGTAGAGAAGAAGAGTATAGGAGGAGAGAAGAAGAGTTCAGAAGAAGAGAAGATGAACGAAGAAAAGAAGAACGGTGAGTTAAAAATCTTGATTTACGAATGCATACTATTACTAGTATTAAACTATTAAGTTTAG
Organism: Halyomorpha halys; assembly: GCF_000696795.3. NCBI lineage: Eukaryota > Metazoa > Arthropoda > Insecta > Hemiptera > Pentatomidae > Halyomorpha > Halyomorpha halys. Next base: position 1,324,090 of record NW_027115239.1, on the reverse strand, counting down.
CAATTTTGTGACTAATTTTTTTTTTTATTATAAATTTATATACTTTGCCTTATTTTAGAACTATAATTGAATGGCCCCAGGAGTTGGAATTAGAGAAACCACAATTTTTAAGACAGATATTTTAAGTCTCTTTTTTTCCATTCATTTATTAAAAGTTATTTCTGGTATGTAAACAGAAGTCATTCTAATTAAGTTACATGACTATATGACAATATAAATGACTTAAAGAGAAATCAGTTATTGGTAGCATTCCGTCTTTGAACTATAATATGTTTAAAAGAACCTGTGGCTGCATTCTTTTTAGTCATCTATATTGATTGTCTGGAGTGAGATTTTTGTGATGGACGGACTGTGTCAGGGGTAGTACTGTGATAGACACCTCTTGAATCAGAAGTGGTACTAGTTTGTATTTGCCCTGTAAATGTTACTGTCTTTCAACCTTCACAGGAAGTTTGATTTAAAAAAGAAATTTATAGTAATTATTCCTGAAGGAAGAAGAATGGAGGAGGAATCGCAATAAGATCATGAGACTCTAGTATTCTGTACTGATTAAATTCAGTCAAGGAGGGTTAACCAAGGCTTGGATTGTATAGACTATTGTGCCAGAATTTCCTTACTATCAAATCATATCCCACATTATTCCTAATTAAGATTCATGGAATAAAAATTGACTGAACAGAATTTAGTGATGGGTCCAAATGGAAAATTATTTAATTTATCAGACATTCCCTATTTATAATACTACATTTTTGTAAAATTACTACGTTCAATGCTCTAAAACTATAAAACAGTTCAAATTTTCATGAAATTCTTAAAGGATAGTTTATTGTTTTCCATAATTAAAAAATAGGAACTATAACTGTTCTATTTGAGGGTTATCGCCTAAAATATCATGAATCTTTTATATTTCATCTTCCACCTATTTTTAAGTTTCGAAGAAAGTGTTAAATATTTTCTTGGTGATTATAAAATACTTATCTTCTATAAAATTATTCACTTGTTTTATATATTTAAAATATAATATATTGAATTCTAAAGGCTTTTAGAGCTGCCTATATAAATCAGGAGCTAAGACCAAAAAATTAACCTCATCGAAGCAGGTGAAGTCTTTTCCCCAGGAACTTCATCAATTCTTCTTTGACCCTGTGGTGCCAGTGTGTTATAAGGAGGGAGTTGTTGGGCTAGTGTTTCAGACTCTCTGCCGTGTCTGCGACAGAGGGACCCAACTTCTCCGTGCTGACTCATGGGACTCCATGGACAGGTGCATAGTTGATATTTAGTTTCAGGACGTTTGCACATTTTGACCCCTAGAGTACCTGGTTCTGACATACATATATATTAGCTTTCGGGGTCTCTTTGAAATGGCGAGCACCAATACCCTGCCACCTGCAATCGGTCCACTCTTCAAAAGTATTTTCACACGTCAGGGCTACGACTCCAGATCTAGTACCAGGTTTCGAACGTGATTTATTAATAGAAAAATTTACCCATCCCATTCCTCATTGTCCATATAGTAAATATAATTTAGTTCAGGATGTGGTAGACATCTAGTTGCATCTAGACATCTGGGTGCAGTTAATATGTTTGGAATTAAAAGAGTTTCTTCCTCGCTATTTTGTTTCTTATGAACCATTTCCAAAACAGAAAATTTCTTAATTTAGTTAATTAGTTTCTTATTATCAATTTCTATTTTAATTTTAACAGACGAAAAGCAGAAATTAAAAGAATTGAAGAAAGGCGTAGAGAGGAACATCGTCATGAGGAATCTAGAAACAGAAGAAGTGAATCAAGAGGTAGGAGAAGAGATTCATCTAGAAATAGACATGATTCCTCAAGACATGATGATGGAAGAGGTAGACATGATAGAAGGGATTCAAGAGAATTAAGAAGAGATGATGATAGAAGTCGAAGGCGAAGTAGATCACCTCAAGGTATTATATTTTATTGAAATAGATCTTTTCAATTCATTTGTTAGTGTTCTGTTATTTTTGATGAATTTAAATCATAAGTAAGCGTCATTATATCTAAATATCAAAGGTAAGTAATTCATACTATGCTTCCCAGGTCGTGATCGAGATAGGAGAAGAGACAGTGATAGAGATAGAGATCGTGATAGAAAAGATTCCCGAAGGTCAAGAAGTAGAGAAAGAAATCACCAAAGGTATCATAATATTTTTATATTTGTTTTTTAAAGATGTTTTCAGATTTACATGTTTTAATTTTTTTTTTTTATTTCTAAATACAGATCTCATAAAACTAGAAGTGTCAAAGATAAGTACAAAGACAGTCTTTCCGAAGGTTTAGGCGAATATAAGTCTTCTTCTTCTGATGAAGAGTGAGTCAATTGTTTTATTTTACCTTAATAAGGATGGTGTTAATTGATTTTGCTAACTGATTGTAAATATATGTTTACAGGTTGTCGAATATTAACATTGTTGAAGATGAAGAGGATGAAGAACAAATAATTGAGAAACGAAGGAAACAAAGAGAAGAACTTTTAAAGGTAACAGAACCTTAACTTCTTAATGAGGTGTAGATAGTTGACCGTAGATTAATGATTGGAGAAGTTTGTCGGGGGGAGGGGGGGGTGCGGTCAGCAAAGAACAACAAAATAAATAAATATGGTTTTGTTTATTTATGTTGTTCTTTGCTGACCGCACCCCCTGACAAACTTCCCCAATCATTTTCTTCTTAATGTATTACTTGTTCAGAGTTAAGAATCTTGTTGCTATCTATTCAGTATAATTCATCTTGGAATTTAATTTAGTTTTCTCATTGTGACCTTGTATGACATAGTATGTCTACCTTTCTTTATTTATTATTTGATACTTCTTAAATTCTAACAATGATTTAATTTTATTGTTGGTTGGAGAATTCCAAATATAAACCAGGTAATTGGGTGATAGTGATTCTGATTCTGATCTCTGATTAGTATAAAAATTGATCAACTACACATTATTTTATACTTTTAGTTTTGCAGATGGGCTAAGAATCTCAATTCTTGCTTTTAAAATCCACTAATGCCCAATTTAATCCAAATTTGGAAGTTAATAATATTGTTCACTGAGGAGAAGGAACAGAACATTAGTTGTTATCATGTCATCTTGACATCAATTGTTCAAGTTATTGAGAAACTTATTCAAAGTATAGTCCTTGTATCACAATTCATTATACATAGTGGATTATTTTATGTTTCATTGTATTTAAAGTATATTTTGCTTCTCAGTTCTCTTGTACATCTAATTCAGTGTCCTTTCAGACTAAAACAGAAAATTAATTAATTAAAGTATCTTTTGTCTTTCATAGTGGTTTTACCTTCTAACCACCTGTATCTCAATCCATGAATAGTCTTTGGTTCATTACTTGCTAAGAAAGATCTGTTTCTAGACCAATGGTTGTACAAGTTGGTGAATTGTTCAGGTTCATATTCATCCACCAGGTTTTCCTCCAATTATAGGTAACCCACTTACCAGAGGCTGAGTGTCTCCAGGAGGGTCTCCCAATCCCATAGTTGATCTATGGCTTGTGTAATAGAATAAACAATTATTTGTCATAGCTAGGCTAGAACTTGACCTTGGGGATATGTTCAATTTTATTCTTTCAATAAGATCAATGTGTTTAATTATTAATTAAAATATTTTAAGTAATATATCACTACTTAAGATGTCATCATTAATAACAAAAAACAATTAAATTTTATATCCTTTGTTTTCAAAAAAACAGGAAGAAACGAAACATATATACTTTTTCCTAAATTTCAGAATCCTTTAAAACATCTGTAAGAACCATTAATATTTATTTTTATTAAGTGGTCTAAGGTATATTTTTTTCCAGTTTTAATGCATCACAGTTTGAGTGATGAATGATATGCTGTTAAAATGTTATTGATCTGTTAATATTTTTCATTAACAAACAAAGAAAATTGGGATAACATTGTGTGTGTTAAAAAAAAAAAGAACAATCAATTGTATTGAATTGAATTGTATCTTTTTATCTTTAAAATGCTTTAATTTCTATGCTTTCCAGTGGCTTTATTTAATAATTGTTTTACTTGGTGTATATGTGAAATGGTTTTTATTGATTCTGTTGCTTCATTTTTTTAGAGGTTAGGAGCTGTAAGTGAGGACTCAAACATGACAACATCCCACACCAGCCCCGTACCTGATGTTGTTCCTATTTCTGTTGAAACAAACAGGAAAAGAAAATCCAGATTTGAAGTAGAGGTAATAGAGCCCACACCAGCTAAAATACCAGCACAACAACAACCATCTCAACAAGCACAACAACAACAACCAAATAAATGGGACATGTTCGCTGAAGCTGACACTCCTGTTGACAAGTATAATGTAAGTGTACTGAAATTATTGTATATCTTGTTATCGTTATAGTATGTTTTGATAATTTGTCATGAAAATTATTCATTGCTTCTTTCATAATCGTCATTATTTGTTTTTTGTTTTTAGAGTCCAGGTGTGGTGGAAAAAGGTGGTATTGGTGCTGAAAACCCTTCTTTGACAGACAACTGGGATGATGCAGAAGGTTATTATAGAGTTAGAATTGGCGAAATACTTGATTCTCGCTATGTTGTATATGGCTATACGGGTCAAGGAGTATTCTCAAATGTAGTCAGAGCCCGAGATAAGGATAACAAAGATGTCGCTGTTAAAATTATTAGAAATAACGAGATTATGTAAGTATAATGCTTTGACCCATTATGGACTTGATTATTTTATTGAATGGTTTGCTTCTTATATATTTAATAGATATATTCTTTTAAAAGAAGGTCTGATTATGTTTACTAAAATGTTTTGACCTTAAACAGATTAAAGATTGTTTTAGTGTTTTATCAATTAGCTCAGTATCTTCTGTATTGAATTAAAATTAATCCCTAATTAACACAATCTACATTAATTTTTCACAATTAATGTATTATTATATAGTAATTTACATTTGCTAGACAAAGCTATAAATAGTATCCTGTTGCAGGCATAAAACTGGTTTAAAGGAGCTTGATGTACTGAAGCGATTGAATGAAGCAGATCCTGATGACAAGTTTCATTGCTTAAGGTTGTTTCGGCATTTTTTTCACAAGCAACATTTGTGTTTGGTTTTTGAACCCTTAAGTATGAATCTTCGAGAGGTAATAGTTCTTGACTATGTATTGTTCTGATTCTTTTGATTTTGTTAGTAATGCAAATTCTTATTTTGTTTTTGTTAAAAGTAGCCTTGGCGATTATTATTACTATTGTTAATTATGTAAATATTATTTTTGTCATGATTTATATTACAATACATATTATAAGTATTGTATGCAGCTATTATGATATATTCTCTAATTGTAATACATGGGTGGGTGAGATCCCAAGTGGCAATTTTGGAAATAAACGTTTTTCTTTTGTATCTAATTTTGTTTGGAACAAATATATGCTTTCTCACTCAAAAAGTTGTGAAATTATCAATAATTAACTAGCAATTATTGATAATTTCACATTTGTGTCAGTGGTGAAGGTTAAATTTGTTAAGGTACAGGTAGATAGATAGAAGAAATAAAAAAACTCACATTCGGAAAAATGTCACTTACACCCTCCATCATATATTATATAGTGTTTAAACTACTGATAAACAATCTATTTTAATTAAACTATTAATTTTTTGAATGTTATATTTAAGGTTTTGAAGAAGTATGGTAAAGATGTTGGACTCCATGTGAAAGCTGTCAGATCTTATAGTCAACAATTATTTCTGGCTTTAAAATTACTTAAGAAAGTCAACATTTTGCATGCTGATATAAAACCAGACAATATTCTTGTAAGTTACAATGTTTTTTTTTATTTGTATTCAAACCCCTCCTTTATGTTATTGATCTGTGAATAATCTATAGGTTACTCTTTTGTTAAATTATAAAATAATTATATTTATTATGATTTGAGATTTATTATATGGATCTGTACATAGTAGTTATGTTGTTAAAACTAATAACATAGTATTTACCTCACCTTTAGGAAAGGCAACATAGGGTTTGTAGGCTAATTAAATGTTGAAAAGTTGTAAATTGTTTTAATCTCTTCATTTGTTCAACAAAAGTTCACGCTAATTTTGTGCTTGTGCTTTATGAGGTAGGCTCCTATAACCTCAAAAATGTTGCTCTTTCTATTTTATTAGACCATGTAATTATATGTAATTTATATATGTCTGATTACGGATTAATAAGTATGCTGCGTGATATAGCAACCTGATGTATTTGGGCAACTTAGATGTATAAAGTCTCTCTCTCTCTCTCTCTCTCTCTCTCTCTCTCTCTCTCTCTCTCTC
>NW_027115239.1:1279697-1317728 GCF_000696795.3 Halyomorpha halys | reverse complement strand
CTCCCCCCCTCTCCCCCTCTCTCTCCATCCAGTACTTGATAAAGCAGGAGCCCACTGGATCAAACAAATCATAGTTTGATACGTTCTGATTTATGTGATTTTCTCATTTCTTCTTCATCAATTAAATACACAGTCATTTCTGTGTTTGGATTCTCTCATGAAATGTGATTTTTTTGCAAATAGTATATCAAGTCCGAATATGTTATTTGATCCATATTATACTTTTTAAATTGTGAACATATAATTTAAAAATTAAAAAATAAGTTAATTTTGACAGTCTTGTGATTGGGCAACAGAAGTAAAACTTCTGGAAATGAATTAATGTATTATAATCTTACTAATAATGGTCATGTGTTCCATTTTAATGCTTGAGGGAGAAAATATTAGTTCCAGAATAAATTTAATAAATAATTAAAATAGAACAGTCATTACCTAAGTCGATGCTAGCAGCTAATTTTTTTATATTGTAATAGGAGAAAATAAAATTACAGGAGCTCACTTAGTTGGACCAGCATTGCTGGGATTGTTAAGCCCCTGTAAGCACTTACTATCCTATTACAATATAAACATTTTCCTGCTGAAGTTGACTGGTGTTGGAAAATCAATTAAATGTAAAAGCTTTTGTATGTTTTATAGGTAAATGAGAGTAAATTGGTTTTAAAGCTGTGTGATTTTGGATCTGCATCACATGTTGCTGAAAGTGAAATAACTCCTTATTTAGTAAGCAGATTCTATCGTGCACCTGAAATCAGTAAGTAAATTTTATAATGTAATAGTTAATGGCTGAAACCATTGTATGGTGTATGCTTGTAACTTTAATATTATTATTAATAGTCAATTTTTTGTTTCAATGTGATTTTTTTAAATGTAATCAGTGATATTGCATCACAGATTACTAATTTTGTTTACTAATTTTCATACCATTAAAATAATCACTATAATGAATTAATTTATTAATTTCAGTCCTTGGCATGTCATATGATTTTGGTGTAGATATTTGGTCTGTGGGATGTACTATATATGAGCTGTATACTGGCAAAATAATGTTTCCTGGAAAATCAAATAACCAGGTATGTTAAGTATTTACTTTAATATTAATTTCTTATTTCAATTAGTGTTTGTATTGCCTGATTTTCATACCATGATTTGTATTATCAGTTTTTACGATGATTCTATAGGAGATTTTATTGAAAAATCATTAAAGAACATTTAAAAATATTTAAATTTTTAGTACATATCTCAAATGATTAGCATAATTTTTATAACCTTATTTATCTATGATTCAAGGCAACCATTTTATTTATATGCATACCAACAAAATGATTCTGTTAATTTGGCTATGAGTTTTATAGTCTTATTCGTAATGAAAATGAATTATCATTTTTTAGTTTAATGATCTTTTTGTTTTTCCCTCCAATAAAACATGTATCGCTTAGCAATTTCTGCACCATTTAATTGGCGATTTTTTAAAGGGTAAATTGTTCATCTGTATTCCTATGTAGAATGCAGAGTTGTGTAAGTAATTATCATTTTAAAAAATAAAATTCATTCTTTAAAAAAATATTCTTGTTGGCATTACTAACCATTTTGTTATCCTTTAAATATTTTAGATGCTCAAACTATTTATGGATCTGAAAGGTAAGATGCCCAACAAATTAATTAGAAAAGGAGCATTCAAAGATCAGCACTTTGATACTAACTGCAATTTTCTGTCACATGAAGTAGATAAAGTTACAGAAAGGGTAAGTTTCATTTACCAGTAATATGTATCTGTGTAATGACTTTAGATTTTATATTGTCATTTTATTACTATTGATGATCAATTTTTGTTCCATTATTCTATCATTATTATTATAGTGGTAATACTCCTGTATACCCGTTATTGACTTATAACAAACCAAAAACTTTTTATCAGCAATCACATATTGGAGATTTTATTTATTCCTTGAGTGAGAGGAAATTACTGTAAGTGACAGAACACTATCATAAAGACCAATTACTGTTTTGTATATTTTTTTTTTTTAGTTTCCTATAACTTACATCGGTCATCTTCCATTTCCCAAAATCTCTTAATGGTCTTAGTTTGATCAAACATAATTTTTTTTTTATGCAACCGTATGTATTAAATATTACACACATTGCTGTGTGTTTTATTGCCACCCCTCTCTCCACTCATTTATATATTCTATCTCCCAGAACATATCTCAAAAGTGAGCAAACAGCATTAGGAATTGTTTGGTACCAGCCAAGAATGTCTGAAAAATCTGTCTTCAATCAACATTTCCTTCCTGTTCTATTTCTACATTTATACCCATGTTCTCCACCTTGTGAACATATCCAAAACAATTTTACCCTTTCCTATCTAGATCATATTGGCCATCAAAATAGTTGCTTTATAAAGAATATTATATTTTTAGTATAATAAATGACTGACCTCTTTAAAAAATGAAAATCCAATAACAATTATAATGAATATGCAGTATACTTATAAGATAATATAACTGATTTCAACATAAATGACAGACTGGTACTCCATAATAAAAGTATTTGCTTAGAATAAAAATAATGGATTGAAGGATGAACATAATTATAGTTGTTTTACTGGTTAATTTTACTAACGACTCCAATAGCATTCCAAGATCTGTATTAATCAGTGAGTTTAGTTTTGGTATGTTGTGTATTAGAAACTGGTATTCTAGAGTATTACGATTATTTTAAATGATTTAAAATGATTGTCATGATTTTTGATAAAATATAACTATGAAATTAGTTAATTTAAGACCTGAAATATTGAAATCTTACTTAAATTCTGTATTCCATTTTTTATGAGAGCCACTATAATATGGAGTGGATTCACGATGACTCAAATTCTTTTTTAACACAGAATCTTTTCTTGATGCCTTGTGGTAAACCTTATTTGGTATTGAAATAAAGTACAAAAATTATATTTTGGGGGAAATTTTACCTCATTGAGTTTTAGAAAAAAAATGTGTACAAGGTTCATTCACCAAGTTTCGAGACACTGTCTCAGAACCACAAATGTATTAAACATTTTAATAAGTCAGCTAAAGTCTTGAGTCTTGGATGTCACCACACCGCTCCCAGCATTTTTTTCATTGTTCATAGGCTTCCTGGAATTCTTCTGGCAGGTTTTTAAGGAACCTAGTCGAAGCTGCCTAAACCGCTAGAATCTTGTCAAATTGCTTCCCTTGTTGTTTCTCTGATTTGGGAAAACAAGAAGAAGGTGCTGGGAATTAAGATCAGGGATTGTAGGGTGGCTGCGGCAGTGTTACATTGAACTTGACCAAAACTCCAGCATTGATAAGTGATGTGTGAGAATGCGCATCTTCATGGTATCATATACAGCTGTTCACTCCAGTGTAAAACTGATCTGTGACAATTTATATCAGTTCAGGTTGTTGAAGGTTCCAGTATGGCTCTTGTCTTCAATGTCCTCATGGCCATCTTCAAACCTCAGATGCCACATGAAAACTAGTTCACCTGTCATAGCTTTCTCTCTGTCTCTTGAGTCATACCAAATGTCTTTGTTGCAGTTTTATTCAATTTTGTCCAGAACATTATCAAATAACACTGCTACAAATTACTTCATTTTCAGTTCTTCAAGTTTTCAGCGGTAGGTTACCTGGTGTGGTAGGTTAGCTAATAACCCCACTACTTCACCCTGTCGGTCAAACTGGTATGAGTACCCTTCGCTACTCAGGAAATAAAAGGTTTAGAAACTTTGTGAATGCACCTTGTATACAACACAAGAACAATGAATAATGTAAAAGTCAAAACTATTAGAAATGTTGTCTCTATATGTCCAAGACCACCTCTTTTACATGACTGTTCTCATCTAACCTTAGTGAATTAGAAGTCCTCCACTAAAAAATGCTGGTTGTAATGTTTGATCTGAGTCAAACTTCTATCAATTTGGATTTTATTGAGATATAATAGTGCTAGGTTTGTGTTATGTACTTCAGAGTTAATTTTATATTTTTAGATTGTACAATTGTACTGAGAATTTTTAAAATCATTAGTCTTTTAAATTCAGGAATATTAATAACTCTTTTAGATTATAGGCAGTATATTGTGCCAAATTCTGGTAAATCCAATTTTTGAAAATAAGTTTTTTTTTTACATTAAAGCTGTATCTGAGATTCCCTCTATTTAGGCTAAAAGGATTTGGTTAAATAAAGTATTTATTCATTTCATTAGTTGCCCATAAAAATCATACATATTTCTTATAAATTCACATTTTTTTTTTCTCCTGTTGAATTTCAAAACTAAGATTTAGTAGGATTGACCATCACAAGCTTCTTATATCATATAATAGAGGTATTCATGATGTGTTAAATGAAAAATGTTATAAGTATAGGATTGTGAGCAGCCCTATTTCAAGTCATGTCAAATGTTAAATACATATGAGCTCCTAGCAGGAGTACAAGACAGGGTACATCTATTGTTTATTTTAATTGATTCCTTAGTTGCTTTCTTCAGTCCTGTTACTCTCTGTTTGGTACAACAAACTAAACCTTTGAGAAATCCCTTGCTGGTGTTGAAAGCAAAATCTTCTCTTATATTGGTAACTTAAGATATTTGTGAAAATATTGATAACTTTACTCCATTACTTTTCTTGTATTGTCTCTTCTTAATTGTAGGTTGCTTGTTTCATTATTTATTTATGGAAGACAGATAATGCCTTGTAAATCTTTCAGTGAACAATACAAATAAGGATTTTTTTTTAGTTGATGCATTGCATTCTTAAGACTTAGTGGTAAGTATTTTGTTTTAGGAAAAAACAGTTGTGATGTCAACAATATCAATAACACGTGATTTGCATGCAGAATTAGTTGGTAATCAACAGTTACCTGAGGATCAAGCACGGAAAGTTAACCAGTTAAAGGATCTCCTGGATAGGGTTCTAATGCTGGATTCTTCGAAACGGATACCTCTCAACCAAGCTCTTACTCACCCGTTCATTCAAGAAAAGATTTAGAGACTGTATCTGAGTGTGGAGGTAAAGAACATCACTGCGGCACTCACATCAATTCAAAGAGAAAAATGAATTTATAATTTGTTTTAAAAAGATGTTAATTAGGCGAAATTCATAGGTCAAAAAAAAATTCTTCAATTTTTCAGAAAGGACTTATAAGTGTTCAATTTTTCTTTCTGTTTGTTCAATATTTATTTATTGACTATAGTTCCTTTTTTTTCTTTTTCTTTTTTTTTTTTAAATTTGGGATATATTTCATGTAAATATTTGTTGATTACTTTTTTCAGTTTTTTTTCCCTTTTTCCTTGTAAACTAAGTGTATTATAAAAGTAAATCAACCCTAAATATTTAATTACATACAAAATTAAATATATGTATATATTTTAAAAAATATAGTTTCAATGTAGTGTTTTATTAATTGGTAGTGTTATGAATTTTATAGAATAAATTGAAAAAGAAAATGTTTATGCTTTCTGGAAATAAAATTTAATGATAGTACTTGTGTTCTATAATTTTCCAACTGAATAATAAAAATTCTTTTTTTTTTTTTCAACCCCCTTTTTTTCTTACTTAACAGTAAGAATCTGCTTCAATTTGAAACATATTAATGAATTTATACTGAAAAGTTTCTTTAATAAAAATCATAATTGCAGTGACAATTTTAATAATTTTCATTAATATCTCATGTATTATTTTTTTTTAGACACCTATTATGAATGTTGTTTCTGTTACAGAAGTTGATGAGAGGTGTCTCTGCGACAATCCTCAACAGTTAGCCGGTCAAAGGTTATACCGAAACAGGCTTATGAAGGTTATAATAATGACCAAGATTAAATATATTACCAATCCTCTTGAAGTTTACAATAAGTCTCTTTCAAAACTCAAAAAATTACAATCTTTCTTTGCTAAATTTACTTTTTTATTGTAAGTTTTCATGTTATTCGGGACTTTAAAGTTTTGAGTTATGAAAGATAATAATTACTTTTTATTTAATATTCACTATTGCATGCTGAAGTAGTAGCTATAAAATTGTTTAAGATTTACTATTAATTTTATTGTTAGTAGTATCTCTTCAACTTGTTGATTATTAGTAACATTAGTATTATTTTATTTTATTTTCCTAAGTAACCCATTATTTTATTATTTCTTGAATTTACATTTCTTCTAAACAAATTGTTCCGTTGGGTTTCACAGGACAGGCGGTTGGTCAAGAGAGTGCCACCGCCCTGGTGTTAGTTTGTCAGGCCACTTTGCAGTAGGTATTGTCTTTGACAACATTCAGTCAACAGTAAGTCTATTATGATATCTTCTTTCCATTGAAAAGAAAAACTAAGTATATTTTATGCTATATTTTCTCATGAGGAAATCCTAACTAAGTTTTGATTTGCTTAATTGCTTCCCTCCTAGGTATGCCTCTGCTTAAATAGCTGTTGATTCGTTGGACTTTAGCAAGCTCGAAGATAACAGGTTGTATTGGTTCTCATATTCAGCAATCACTTTTTATTAATCATTAAAAAAATGTCATTGTTTATTATTATTGATAACAGCTTGTATTTAAAGCTTTTCATGAAACTGATGTATATTTCTAAATGAAGATATTTAATTTATAATGTTTCATAGAATTTCTACTCCCAAAATTTATAGTGTTGCTCACAAAATTTTTACCCTGAGCTTATGATTCCTTTACTTATCAGCATTCTTATTCAGTAGTTACAGATCTTAACCTGTAAAGTTTTCATTTCTTGTTCTCTATTTTCCTATTGATTAACATCATTTTGAATTTGTAAGTGTTCAAATTTTTGTTGTTTAAAGAACTTTGAGATAATAGTTATTATCACATGTCCTTTTGATGAAACTTCATCTATAGCATATATATAAACAAGGGGTTGCATTCCAAAATAATCCAAGTACATTATAACATTTTAAAGTTTTTTATTTATTTAATTAAGTTTTGAGACTAGATTTTTATAAGCTAAAAGGATTTCTTTCAAAAATAAATTAAGAGTATCCGGGACTGCTAATTCCTACCTTCTACCTACTTCCTCATTATCCGTTCCTTCCTCATTAGTAGATTATTCAACGTAAACCACAGTGGTTCCTGTTCATCCCTCTTCCCTCAGTTTGCTGGTGTTCCTCAAGGTAGTATCCTCGGTCCTATTCTGTACACAGCTGACATCCCAACCAATCCTTACACTATCCTCACCACTTACGCTGGTGATACATGTGTGCTCGCAGTCAATAATAACCTTTTAATTGCATCCCAAACTCTTCAATCCCATATCATAACTCTCAAAGAATGGTATCGAAACAGGAGGATCAAAATAAATCCCAACAAATTACCTTTACCCTTTGTTGTAAACCTACTGACTACCCTTCAGCATCCTTTAATAATGCTGCTCTTACCCCTGTAGAACAGATCTGCTACCTTGGACTACATCTAGACAAACAACTAACCTAGAATCCTCACCCAAGACTGAAAAGACAGGAAACTGCACGCAGATCTCGACTATTACAGCACTTACTAGACCAAACGGTCTAAACTTCCAATCCATTACAAAAGACAAATCTACATAACAGTTATAAGCCTATCTGGACATACGAAGTTGTTTTTTTTTGGGGTTTTTTTCGGCCAAGACTCCTATTGGAGTCCTATTCTGCCTAACCATGGTTGGGGGTCAAAGTTCTTCATTTTGTGGGACCGCCACTCAATGAAAAAAGTCAACGTCCCAGGCCGGATTCGAACCGGCACCGCCAATAAACATCAAATTGGTAAGACTGTGTCTTAACCACTGAGCTATGGGCGGCCCCATACGAAGTTGAGCTTTGGGGTTCCACTAAACCTTTGAATTCTGTTGGTATCAAATCCTTATAATCCAAAATCAATGCTCCTTACTTTGTCACAAATAAAATCATCCATAAAGACCTTAATGCTTCATATGTAACCGACCTAGCCCGAACCAGATATCAATCCTTCCATTCTAAACTCCCTAACCATCAAAACCCTCTAGTTTCTAAAGTTGCTTCTTCAATTCCTGATAATCCTCCGAAGGACCTTAAAAGGAGATGGCCTCGAGATCATCATAACCAAATATGATTAGGGTGCTACCAATGGGTAGTTTCTCTACATGCTTTTATCACTCCATTTTGACCTTAAAACAAATTTACTTAATGTGTTTTTATGTAATTTAGTTGTAAATAGTAATAAATAAATTAAGATCATGTGTTTTTTCCGTTTTGGAAAAAATCTTTTTACCTTGATAATCTAGTACCAAAATAGTATATTCTAAAGACAACGTATTAAAAACTTGAATAAATTTTTAATGTCATTGGAATGCAATGTCTCAAATATATGTTTAATTTTTGCAGTTTATTTCTTTTCTATTGTAATATAATGTACAATGAAGAAATTATTTATTAAAAATGGGTTATATGTCAGCATTTCACAGTTTATTAATTTTAGATATTTATGAACTGACTAATGCTCTCTTTTATTGAAACTAAAAGTTGAGTGCAGTTTTCATTAATCCTGATTAATTTCATTAATGGTTTACAACATTTTATTCAGAGATTGATCTTATTTTTCCTACTCACACAAGTGTTATTTTTAGTACAAGAGCCCAAGAGGAGAAAAAAGGCAGTTCTCACCCCAATTTTTGATTACTTTGATGAAAACTATGTGTAATTACTAGTCAAAACTGATGAGTCTGCCAAGTATAGGTAGGGGGAATAAAAAATTACGGCTGTTTGAAAGCAATAAAAAAATTTAATTTTTCATTCAGAGCTCTATATCTTAATAAGTAGGAACAACACAAGAAAACCTAAGAGAACTTCATTTAAAGATGAGCAAATTTGCTAAAATATGAGCCCTAAAAGAGTTATTTACGTTAAATAGTTCTCGAGATATAGCTTTTTAAAAAGAGGCATTTCTGAAAAATGTTGTTTGGTATGAAAGATCGGTAGTTAGTGAATTTATTTTGAAAAATCTATATCTCAAAAACCATTTGACGTACAGATGTCTATTAGCACTCAAATTAAAGCTAGTTTAATGTGCTATAAAGTATAAAGTAGTTTATGATGTTTATTTTCGTAGGAGTTATAGATTTAGATTTCATGAAATTTGCTAATATAAATTGATTTATAGTTGTTCAGACAAATTTGTATTTGCCAAATTCATATTCATATGTGAATATCATAAAAACTACTACCCCTTTAAAGATAAGTGTCATAAACTACTTTATAGTAAGTTAAATTTCCTTTATTTTGAGTGTTGGCAGACATATGTGCATCTATGGATCTAGAGATATATTTTTTTCAAAAATCCAACATTTTATACAAATAACTAAAAATGAACATTTAGTGAGTTTATTTTGTCAAATATAAAAACTACTAGTCCTACAAAGATAAACGTTATTAACTATTTTATATTAAATTTAACTAGCTTTAATTTGAGCACTGGCAGACATCTGTACGTCAAATCGTTTCTGAAATGAAGTTTTTAATAAATCAAACTTATTGTCCGAACAACTATAAATCAATTTATTTTTGCATATATCATGAAAACTACTACTCCTACGACGATAAATGTCATAAACTACTTCATAGCCCATTAAACTAGCTTTAATTTGAGTGCTAATAGACATCTGTACGTCACATAGTTCCTGAGATATAGATTTCTCGAAATAGATTAACTAACAGCTAATCTTTCAGTAGATTTTTAAGAAATTTGGCTTTTTAAAAATCTGTATCTCGAGAACTATTGGACGTAAATAGCTCTTTTAATTAATTTATATATGTAAAAAATGACTTAAACAGAAAGTCATTAAATATTTTGAAATGTACACTTCAGGTCCATACTTTGAATGCACTGGGAAAATCACTCACTTCCTCCCTCTTCAACAAAGTTCACAGCTATTATACTTTTATGATCCATCCAAGTATCCATCATACATATGCACCAATTTTATATCTGCAAAATAATCCTACAATTTATTCTCAGTTGACTTCTATTAAATCTTAAAACGTATTTAGTATATTTGTTTGAAATTATGATAGATCAAGTTTTCAGTTTATTTGTATGATTTTATAATAAAATTACGATGCCTTTTTTAAAAATTAAATCTGAACGCACTCATTTCAGGAACTACCAATCAGATTTGAATGCTTTTTTTTATGTTAGAGTGTTTATCGAGGAAGAATTAGGCTTTATAACATCATGCTATGGCCCACTGGAGCAGAGCACTAACCATAATAATTGAAACAATATAAGCAATTAAGAAAAATACCTTCCCTTTAAGGTACAATTACATTTATTTTAAATAAAGTGCAGAAACAAACCTTTTAAAATATTTAAGTTATCTTAAAAGAAGACTTTTTCTTACAGAACTAGGTTACCTGGCCTTAATTAGGTTTTCGAAAAAATATTGTTATATTAAAAAATAGTATATTAATGTAAAATAATATTCTAAAAATTGAATATATACTTGCACCACAGGGAAAAAGAACTTAAATTATTGTTATCCTGAAGTACTATAAGTTTTCTTTAAATAGTTGCAGAAGCTTCTTTAATGATTGATGTTTTTGTTTTTTTACATTAATTTAGGATAAAATTTAGTTAACAGATCCATTTGGTTCTGTACTCATTTGTGTGAAACAGCCATTTAATTATTAAAATTAATGGTTTTAATGAATTTAGTTATAATTGCTTGATGTTTTTAAAGTGGTGGTTTACAAATATTTTATATTGAGATATTACTTAATGCTAGTTAAATTTTTCAGCTTGAATTTTGAAAGAAATATTTGGTGAACTTCTTTTAACATATAAAGAAGAATTTATTAATAGTTTAATTAAAGTTATAATTAATAGTAACTTGTGGACTAACCTAAGTTATACAAAGAAACTTGCTGATGAATATTGTATTCTAATATTTTCTTTTAATTTTAATCTGAGAACTGGTTTGATAAAAGAAATAATAATAGCATTCAATTAATGAAGCAATGTAATAGTCAATATAGCAAAGTCCTGTTTCCACTAATAATACAATTAATCAGTTATAGAAGCTGATTAAGTACAACCGGAGAATCTTCATGCATTAGTTACTACCAGTAAAATGATCTTGTTTAGAGCTGGGCAAAAGTTAGAGATCAAATGCATATCCATCTCCATAGCAGTCATATTGAAGGTTATTTATCCTTAATTTATTGAAAATCTAAAACAAAAATGTTAGCTTTGATTAAAAAAAAAAAAAAGTGCTGAGATAAGATTTGTCTTCTATTCAGGTTTTTAAGTTATTCAAAATGAACTGAGAATTGATCATGGATACATCCTCATGATGAACTTGCACTTAAAAAAACCAATTCAAATGTTAAGAATCTATCGCTCACTACAAAAAAAAAAAGTTGTTCTAATTTATCTCTGCAATTGACTTATATTATTATCATAACTCATTCGACTATATCCTTTGACAAATATCTGAATGAATGCTGTATTTTGACTCCTTTAATATTGCCAATTTTTATTTTAATGATCCTACATTATTCAAAATGAGATTATTTTATTAATGGTAACACTATGTCAGTAATACTAACCCTCAACCTGGAAAATAAAATTGTTCAAAAACCAGGAATATTGAAAGCTGAAGTAGTGGTAAATTATGGAAATTAAGTACTTCCTGATTAAATTTGAAGGAATTTTTAATTATTTATTCCTGTTATATAATGTCAATTATATTATTTTAGTGGCTACAAAAGTATTTTATATTATAATCAGTAATTTATGATTTCATTTTTTTTTTTTACAGTATTCAAAAGAGTTTATTCCTTACCAACATTTTTAGAAAATATACCCAAGGAGGATTTCTTACTGTGTTCATTTGGTCATATCAGATTCTTTCCACCTGTCATTGTTTTATAAAAGGAGTATGAAGAGTGAGTCGTCTTTTTTGTTTGTAAGTCTAAAAAGGAATTTCTTTTTGAAAATGGATGTAGTCATAATTTATTTCTATGTTACATTAATTGATTTTGTTAGTTAAATATGTTACTTATCTATATACCTATATATATATATATATATGTCTATATTCAATTAAAATATTAATATACAAATGTTGATTAAAAGGTCTTAACAAATTTTTATTTTATAAAACAATTTTAATAGTTTAACAATTTTTAATTTGAAAAAATATATGTAGATGACAAAGTTATTTCTCATTATCTTGATGTTTGACTTCTAGAAAATTTACTGCAATGGTTAAATTAGATATGAAAAATTTCTTTACATTTTCTAAGCAGTGTGAATTTTACCATGATAAAATCTGAGCTTTTTAATAGTTTATCACTGTACATCCTGACTGACAAGTTATATTCTTCATCCCTTTGACACTCCATTACCATGTTTCTTATTATCCTATTACCCAATCATGTCTCCAGTGCTGAACAATATGGTCCATTAAACGTATCGATTACTTTTAAACGACATCACATCAGGCCTACAAACTAATTTTATATAAAAAAAAAAAAGTTTGCAATTGTATCTGTCAATTTTATTTTAATATTTGTTTGTATTTTATTTTACATTTAAAATATATTATTATTAATAAAGTGCTTCATGTATAGTTAAAAAATAAATTTTTTTAACAGTCCTAAACTTTGTTTATGGTTTATTTTGCTCTTTAATATTGAAATATCTTCAAATAACAATGAGTTCAAAGATTCTTGAAAAGTTATAAAAAAAATCTATTTTACAAAATTTGATTTTTGAAAAAATATACATTGTCTCATTAGTTAATTTCATTTAATATTTATTGCCAGAGAATGAACATGTTCATATTTTTAAAATAATTTATAAAGAAATATTACTTTAAAACTAATGATACCAAGACAACAATTTCCGTTAAATTAAAAAAATTATATTTTATATATTTGTTTTTTTATTAATGCATTTTTTAAAGTTTTTTTTTATTTCGTAGGTGACAGAAAACGAAGAAAGTTAAGTGAAGAAATCGGTTGCAAGGATGAAGTACAATTCCTACTTGTTAAAATATCAACTAAAATTATATTACTGAATAATAATGGTTAATTATCTCAAACTTCAAAATTTTAATTATTGGTGATAATCTTTAATTTATATAGTTACAAATTATTATTTAAAATTTTTACTCAGAATCATGTGAGTTTCATTTACTTTACTAGTTGGGTTTTTATTTATTTTATTTTAATATCATACTTAACGCTCTTAATACTTCGACTTCGTTTTATAATTCCTTAACACCATTCACTTCAATTAGTAGAGGTCTGTTTAAAATATTGATTAGCTTCTCACTCTAGATGTCTTTGTTATTGTTCACCAGTTGTGCTTCAGGTCAGTGATAAATGCTCATATAAATGTAATCTTGGTATCATTAAAGGATATGTACACTTTTGAGCCAAATTGTTAAGGAGAAATTTCAAATTTGTTTGTAGAATTTTTTTCATAAAATAGTTCAGTAAAATCATGAAAAATGAGTGAACCGTCATTATTCATTGTGTGGTAATACTACTTATCTTTTTAACTTAGTTATTTTGCATATAACAGAGGGAAGATGGCCATTCGAAATTTCTAAGAAACTTTATGTTTAAGGGTTATAAAAGATCTAATAACTAGAGACTTGGAGTTCTTTGCAGTTACAAACTCAAAATGGTGTAGTTAAGCCCAAAATTGTGTATAGAATTTCCAAATCCTGAAAAACAACTTTATTGTTAAAATTACTATAGTAACACAAGGAAAGCTTATCTGACTTTTTTGAGTCAAAGAAAACTCATTACTAAAAAGTATGACTTAAAACTGAAAGAAGATTTTGCCATTAATCATAAAAAGAAGAGACAGAATAATGAAGGGCTGGAGGCGGAATGAGAATCTAAGTTAAAAACAGTAACATTGAATCAGCTGAGAGAATCCCAGAGGGCTCCTGAACCCACAGGGCTGACTCAACGGCTAGAGGTAACAGATAATGATTATCTGCCTCAGCTGGATTCGAGCCCGGGTCCTTGAAGTTAGTAGTCCATTGTCTTACTGATAAGCTACCCACTCCCAACAAAAAATTAAATTAGTTTTTAAATTTCTCTATTTACTTAATATTTCACTTACTAATTATTAAATTTGATTTAAAGATAAAGCTAAAACTTTCCCTTACCACGCTCCTGTGTAATGATATTAATTCTTGTACATTTCAAACCAACAATATCTTTCTTGATCAGATTGGCAGTACTTTCATATACTTTTTGACATATAGGTAAGTGAAAGTAATATTTTCAAGATTTAAGTTGCTATAAACATTTATTTTTTCTAATTAAGTTTAAAATTAATGAAAAATCAAAATCATTTGTATGTATATAAAAAGAATGAGAAAGACAGTTCCCAATTTAAGGAACTATTGTTTTGTGATCAGTTTGGCTCACTAGTGTGTACTCACTCACCTTTATAAATTAATGCTAAATGAAACCAGTTTAGAAGAAATACTTTATTTTGTTTTTGTTCTGGTACATTAGTCCATGATTTTTTCTTTTATTTAAATCAACGTGAGGGTCTCCTTTGAAAATTTAATTATCAATTGGAGAAGCCTTCAGAATGACTTTACTTTCACCTATTTTTTTCCAATCATACTTTCTCTGTTGGTTATTAACTATGGAGAGAGTAATCAAGTCAAACAAGAACTTAATGTTTGTAAATAATTTAAACTAATCAAAGAGTATATATTTGAACAACAGGTATTTTAGCATCATGTTATCTTGACAATGAGGAATATCTTTTTATTTTATTGTTAGTTCTGATGAATAACCTGGAATGTGGATTGATATGGAAAATAAAAAATACACAATAATTCTGTTTTTTATTATAACCATAATTTTATCTGGCAAATAAAACCAATTATAGCATTTCCCAGTCAATTGTAACTTTGTAAAAATAATTGTGTTAAATTTAATAATGGTTTTTTCAAATCATTTCAGCATGTTCATCGAACGTTTATTTTATTTATTAGATAATTTGTATTAAATAATAATTTCAACTGTACATCAAATTGATGAATAATAAAATTAAAGTTGTTTATTTATTTTTTAATGCTTATTAATATGTTTATGTTTTAATTTTCTTGGGGGGAGGAGAAGGAGTTGTGGATTGAAACAATGAAATCATTGTTAACTGGACTTTCACAGTTGCTAAGATCCTAGCATTACCGGAAACAGCTGGAACCTAGCTACGCAAAAATCATTTAAAATTTTTTTTTCGTAAATTAAAAACATAAAAATAGTTTTTGGTGTCGCAGGGAGCGTATAAAGTAATCATTTGCAAGGCACTGACCAGCAAGCGGTGCTATTGAAGTCATGGCAGGGATGAATAATGTAGAACTGCCGATACAGATACAATGAGAGAGCGGTAACTCGGAAGATATAGCCTTGGATAGGTTAGTGGAAAAGGCATTCAAAATAATCTTAAAGTTTTTACGTAGCAAAAAAATTTGGTGATTATCATCCAGTCACATTTTAACAGTCGAGTGGAAGTTTTAAGAAACAATGTCCATCTATGATAGGATCAAGGAGTATTGGATGAAGATGGAAGGGATTCCAGATCTCATTCAAGATACAGTAAAAGAAACACTTCTTAATGAGAAGTGTGGCATGATCGCTACTCACATTACTGAGAGGATGTTGCCTAGGATCATAGAAGAGATTAAGATAGTGAGTCAGAATTCTGTAACTCCCCAGAAATTAAAGATTCCTAAGGCACAATTAACAGGAGTCCCACAAAATCTGAGTGAGTTTCAACCCATCCGTAAGAGGAAGAGGTAGGAGTAGAAGTCACCTAAGAAGGACAAAGAGACAGCAAATCAAGATAAAGATGTTGACAGGTATGGTGCTGGAAAAATATTAAATTTACCGTTAGTTGAAAATAAAACGTTTGAGGACATTACCATTGAAGCAACCAACCTCAGCTCAGCCAACGTATCTAACTATAGCCAAACAAGGTAAGCCTGTTAGTAAAATTCTAAGAGATTTCCCATCTCCATCTTAGCTTGGTGTCACGACTAGGGTTATCAGCGCAACCAAAGATGGTTTGTGTAGAAGATGAAGCCAATGCCACCAAGATAATCCAGTGGGAGAAGCTGGTATTGAAGAGAGACCAGCCATAAAAAGGAAGCCTTGGATTGAAGTCAAAAGTGTTTCCCTCCCTTGGTCAGCACAGGGTCTCGAAAAAGTGCTGTGGATGAGGCTGGAAGAGCAATTAATCTCTGCACTGCAGGACAAGATAGGCCTCATAATACCATTGTTTTCCTCTCAAGGTAGAAACAAAATTACAAACAATTGGGTATTATAAGTGCACCCTAGAGTGAGGTTTACCTTATTAGAGAAAGAAATTATGGTAAGAGTGTGGTGGTCATTATCCTTTAATGACTACTTGGACGCCCTACATTGCTTAAAATGCCAAGGATATGGGCACACAAAGGCCAATTGTAAAGAAGTATGAGATAGGTAGCAAAGATTGCCCTGCGTACATAATGTGGTGCAAGGATTTGATGAAAAAGGCATTATGATTATGGATAGAATCACAATCCTACAGCTCAATATGGGTCACCGGCATCTCATGGAGGATGAACTGAGAGTTGTCGCCAACCGCTATGATATCTAGACGGTCCAAGAACCTAGCTGCCATGGGAACTTGGTCATGGGGTTTGGCCTCACGTCAAGGGTTATAGCCCTGAGCAATAGATGGATACGGGGCAGTACAGTACAAGTATGGGAGTCTGTTGCATGCTGTGTCTGGTAGCGAAATGTTGCTTTTACGCTGGTATTGGCTTATTTACCTAACGGCAATGATATCAGTGATGACATAGCTGCCACAGAGAGAGTTACTGCTAGCTCTTGAAGCGTGGTCATCTGCTCTGACATAAACTCCTGGAACAGTCTGGGGAACCAGTCGAACAAATAGAAGAGGCAGTAAGCGAGGAGCCAGCTAGTAGTAATTAATGAAACCCCTGCTATCCCTACCTTTTCTTGTGTAAGGGGGCAGAGCTGGATTGATGTGATGCTGGCCTCGCCCATAATGGCAAACCGGATTATTGATTGGGCCCCTAGATCTGAGACGAGTTCCGACCAGCTATAGCTTTCAAGCTTATAGAAAGTTCTGAAAGTTTCCACAGCATTGAAAAGGATTTATAACCCAAAGAGCAAATTGGAATTCCTTCCAGTCAACGCTAGAGGGAAAATTATTTGACGAGGAATGGGATGCTGTGGGAACAGTCCAACCAGCTGACTTGAACTACAGAGGGACCAGAATCACAGATATGATTCGTGATGCAGCTGAGAAATCTCCCCGGCTTCAGTAGGCAAGACCTCAACCTGTCCCATAGTGGACGTTGGTCTTAATTACCATGAAGAGAGAGTTCTACAAGGCCTAGTGGTTGTGCCAGAGGTGTGATTGTGATGAACAGTGCACTGCCCTCCGTGACGAGTAAAAATCTAAGACCAGGGTATATTGAAATGAGGTGCACTCACATAAGCGGAAGTCTTAGAATAAATGCATTGTTGAGGAATCCAAGAATCCTTGGGGTATTCCATATAGGGAGGCCTTGGGTAAGCTGACCCCACTGCAGGTAATTTCAGCTAGAAGCATGGAGGTAACTTAGCATCTACTCTGGAAGAGGTGGGAAAGATGTTCATCTAGGAAACCTACTCTAGGGATGACCCATTCCAAGATAATGAATTGGATAGATTCATAAGGCACGTCACGATATGCCCACCTGGTACGGATTTGTGTCCACGGTGGGATCTCCGTGTTTCTGTAGCTAAACAAAGGACTGGTTTGGACACGATTGACGCAGTAATGTTAAACCATAGTATGCCCTACATTGAGGAAAGGTTGTTAGTAATGTTCAATGACTGTTTGGATAGGGGATACTTTCCAAGAAGCTGAAAAATTACTGATGTCAAGCTCATTTACAAAGGAAGAGATAAGGATAAGTAGTTAGCCAAGTCTTATAGGCCCATATGCCTCCTTCCAGTATAAAACAGTGTCTCACGAGGCGGTACAGGTGTTATCGTACCTATCGATATCCTCCTGCAGGAAGACTATTACTGATACACGGTGAAGAGGGAAGGTCTGGGGGATTTACCAGGGAATCTTCAAGTGTGTATTGGTGAAGACCCAAATAGATGGAAGAGGATCCTCTGAGAAGAAAGCTTACTAGAATAGAACGACAGTGGGTATACTCTAAGAAAGTGCTTACGGTACTCCAAGAAATTACTTTCCTACCATTGGCTATTTGATGAATCCAATATGAAATTTAATTCTTACGCCTAGAATTAACGTAGGTTCTCCCCAACTAGTGAATCTTTCAGTTTCTCACGGGCCATAGGGGTTTCCGAGCTAAGCTCGTCGCACATGACAAAAACATCTATCCCCTATGCCCAGTTGGTTCCAGAGACCACCGAGCACGTCGTACTCTTCTTTCTGAAGCTGTTTTTTCAAATTACATTTTTTAATGAACTATTACATACCGAATAACCATTAAAGTTGACATTTTGCCTGTAAGGACTTTGATTATGAGGTTTCAAAAGACACTATTTTCAAATTTATTATTAATACTTGATTTGGATACAGAAAAAAATTTCAGCAATAATAGTTATTCGAAATGTGCATGTTCAATAAAAGTCTTATAGAAAAAAAAACAAAAAAAAAAACAGAAAACTTAAAAATCTAATAATCACAATATTGAATAACAATCAAACTTGTTAGTTAATGGAAATACGTATTTGCTATCATAAATCAGAAAATCTATTTCAAAAAGTAGATAACCTAAAAGAAAAATATCTATACCGAAGAATTCTTCCAAACAATATAGTAATTAAATTGTAATGCTGGATCTGGAAAGGATCTGGAATGTCAATATTAGCAACTGGGAAAATCCAATGAATGATAATTACATTGTTTAAATCCACACATACTAAAAAAAAAAAAAAAAAAAATACAATTATATTAATATCCATTTATAAATAAATAAACAATTCTAATTTTATTTTTCATTAATTTTATATCTAGTTAAAACTAGATATAAAAGTTGGATGAATATGCTGAAATTATTTAAAAAATCACTATTGAATTTAACATAATTATTTTTAATTAATAAAAGGACTAAAATATCGTTTTTATGAAATAATTCTAGTCCAGTTGGGGTTACAATTGATTTGGAAAGGGTTACATTTGAAATAGAAATGGTTTTAGTTGAAATGAAAAAAGTTACAATCGAAAAGAAAAGACTTTTGACTATGAAAAGGTTGGCCATTTGCCTTGGAAATGGTATATATTAAGAGTATTGGGAAGTTTAGTTATTTACTTGTTGATACAAAACTGTAATATTTTCAATACTTAATACAGCTTCCATTGTTCTATAAATACAAAAAGCTTTTTCCAACACGCTAGGATCATTACAGAAGAAATTATTAACTTTGGATTACATAGTTTTCAAGAGAACCAAACTAGATTCATTAACAGATAAGGATGACTATTGTCAGAAAATTCTTACACTCCTAGGAAAATAAAATAGTAAAATACATTCAGTACTTAAAAAGTATAAATATCCGTTTATTGAAAAGATTAGTTAGCTTTCAAAGAAATCTAATTTTTATTTCCTTGAATTTTACTTCATGTTTTCTGGTAGAAAGAAAATCATAAAGCTATAACTTAGCAAAACTTTTATCTGAGTTCATTTAATAAATCACAGGCTATGCTCTGACAAAGGTAGAATAGAAATCTAGACATTAATTTCAAGATTTGTTGTAATTCTTTTAATCCATAATGACGATATTCACAAGAAAATTTTTAGTGTTATATAAATTTAAATACATAAATATTTAGTGTTACACATTTTTGTTTTTTATTAGGTTGTAATGATCTACTTAGAATGGGAGGATGATCGAACATGTTACCAGCATATTCTTGCTAGAATAAGAAGTTCAAAATTTATTTATGAGCCACCACCACCTCATATTTCTTAATTTGCAGATATTATAAAATTTGACTGATTCAAACTTATTTACTATCAGTTTTAAACCCACACCTATAACGAAATACTTGGTTTTTTTAAAATATTTTTTTCTTCTTTTTTTATTGCAAAAATGATTTTTGCAGTTTTAACTCCTGTCGATAAAACATTATTTTATTTTTTACAATAATGTATTTTTTATATTGTATAACTGTTACCTAGGTTTTTCAATCAATTCCTTAAGTATTTTGGTTAACGGCCTCGTATGTTTATGCATACTACATAAGTTATTTTTATAGATATAAATGTCTTTTTATTATCAATACAAAAATCCTTATTCCTAGGTTCTCCTTATTATATTTTTTTAATCTTATATAGTCAGTGATAAATGGTAAGTGAATTTTATTTATTTGAAATTTAACATAAAAACTTCAATATGATCCATAGAGCCTATGGCTATAAAACTAAATGCTTGTTTTTGTTTACTTTTCTAAGAAAAAACTGAAGAGTTTTACTGTGATACATTTAAGTTCGATATATTAAAATCTAATACAACATTATGATAATTCTGAAAAGTTACAGATACTTTGAATATTAATAATATTCTAATAATTACTATTCACTATATTATATTAATACAAAATTAATTTCGATTAATTGTTAATAAGTGCTTTATAAATGAATAATTTTATGAAATAATTATTTTTAACTTAATATCATAGTTTTTACAAGTCAGGTACATTAATAATAGTAATAAATATAAGTTACAAGAATATTAATTATTCATTAAGTCTTCAATTTTCATAGTGTCTACGATTTCATATGATTTTTATGTTCTAATTTTTTATGTAATAATTTTTGTAGTCAATAATATTTTGCTATGATAATATTTAAAAAAAAACTGAGTAGGCATCATATATTACTTATTAAGGACTGTTGGTTCTGAGAACCATATTGAATTGATTTTTTCTTTTCTAGGATGTTTTCTTATCATTTTTAAGTGGAAGTTGTGTTATGCACACACAGCACTAGATTTTTATTCCTCACTCCGTTTTAAAATCTCTCCAGTTATGATCTCAGGTTAGATGAAAATCTAGTTTAAAGGTTCTTATATGTCCAATGATGGGGCTGTGTACTAGAGATCTTACTGGAGGAATTCAGGAGAACAGATTTAACTCTACCAAGATTACTATTTATTTAAAATACAATAAATAGAATACAAAACATTAAGCAATTAATGTTTTGTCGTGATATTTCTATATATCTCATTGAATAAAATCAAAAAGTATTATCTGTTCTATGAATAGAACAGAGATGTAATCAAACAATTACGTTTTAATATTAACAATATAAAGAAAACATTGTTATATTAATAATTTAAGAAGATTCATATGTTTTCTAAGTGAAAAGTCATTTCATTTGATGAATATAAAATAAGGATTGTGTAATAATCGTAATACTTTTGAAATAGAGGACAGTTAAACGTTTTTATTAACATAAGAATTCATTTTGTAGTTGAACATCATTTATTTGTTCAATTGGAAGTGAAGTGGATATTTTTTATTTGTAAATAGAATATTTTAACATCAAGATGATTTTGTCAGAAGGTAGGAACAATGTAGTCTTAATCGGGCTTACGCGGATCGCCTTAGCACTAGTATCTGACGAAAAAGAATGACTTAAAACTTGACGTGATAATTTACGTTTACAAAGTACAAAGTTTTATTTATTATTATTATATCTGATTATACCATGTATGTGTAATATATATCCGATTACGGATTGATAAGTATGCTGTGTGAGATAGCAACCTGATGCATTTAGAAAGCATAGAATAAATAAATAAAGTATTTCTCTCTCTCAGATTAGTAGTTATTTTTATAAATAAAAATACAGCCATTGACCATTAACTTAGAAAAAAAATATTCATTTGTTTTATTTTATTGGGGGTGCCACGCACCAAATTAAGGATCAAGCGCAGTTTTGAACTGCACTTGATCCCTTGATTACTACTTAACTCAAAGTTGGGCTAAGTAGTTCTTTGGTAGTTCGTTCAGTATAATGAACTAGCTCATTCTAACTAGACACATTTTTAATTGAGTGATAATTTGAAGTCTGACGTTACAAACGAACTATCATCTAGTTCAGAAGCCTGTTTTTCGGGGTATCAGACTGGATTAACTCAATTCATAACAGAAATACGAGTGTACTATTATAAGCCTGAAAAAACAAGACAGCTGCTGACAAGTGTCAAATAAAACACTTCTGTTTGGAATTAACATTTCCCAAATTAAAATACTACTGTCAATGAAATACAGGTATTTGAAAATGATAGATGAAAACTAGGAAAAGATTAATGATAATACAAAAATAAACTGTACTCGGAAGGAATTAAATGTGTCATAAATCCCTTTTTTAAATATCAGGGAAACATTTTTAAATAGTAGCAAGCCTCCTTCCAATGAGATCAAAATTATGATCCGTAATTTGTGGAATATATTTAAATAAACCCTTAGAAGAACCAACAAATAAAAAAAATCCTTGTGATAAAGTTTTAACAAATAGTGACTGTGATAAATGAACTTTAATTTTGGTTTGAATGTGAATATTGACTAATTAGAAACTGTTGTTTTGACCTGGGTAGAATAGCCTGCATGAAGTTGAGTTTTTAAATCATTTAGTTCAAAAAGTGTATTAAGATTGACCCTGAGGATGGTCGGATTGGCCGAAACGTCGGACTTTTAAGAAAAAAAAACTGTGTTGAGACTAAAATGAATAGAAATTAAATTATTTATTTTAACAAAATTAATCAGTCTCAAGAAAGTGTTTAAGATTATAAAATAATAAAAATATATAGAAATAATTCCAACACAACTCAACCAATCTACACGTAAGTTGGGAGTGGTTTAGGGTTTTATTAACAGGGCCAAAGGGTACGAACCCGTTCTAATTAAACAAATTAGAACGGTATAAAATAAAAAGGTTTTCTTATATTTGATTTGATTAAATATTTGAAACCAATATTTCGCCCTTATATGGGCATTAGGTCTAAATGATGTTAATGTAGATTAAAATAGGTGACATTCTGCTTTCGATGGTGTGAATCTTTCAATTTGTAATTAAAAAATGAACAAAATAAAAAAACCAAGAGAACCTGGATAAATTATACATTTTTAAAAAAAATAATATGAGTAAAAGACCAATACGCTGTATCTTAGCTAACGATTGTCTCAATCCAATGTTTTTTTTTGTTTTAAAGGGAATTTTATCACCACAAAAATAACATCCAAATATGAAAAAAATCGATCGATTTATAATTACTGTGAAAAAATTTATACTTTCTTAACTACGTGCTCAAAACGTTTAAACGTGGTCTTAAGTTTTTTCTGCCGGAGAAATTTTTTTTTTAATTAGCTGTATTATCGTCAATACTGGCCCGATTTAGTTGATTTTTTTTTCTCCTTTGAGACAATTTATTTATCCATCGTATTGGGATATATAAAATATTGATAGTCACTCATTCTAATAAAAAATATTATACTGTTCTTCATTACTAGTACTATATTGAAATAATTCAAGCCGACTCACCTATCAAAGAGTGGTAAAAGATTTTGTAGAAGTGAAACAAAATTGATATTCGTTTTTAGCATCTGAAGAAACCCTTTAGTACGAATTTTCGAAGAAATAAAAAAAGTGAAAATAACTTGAACAATACACCACCAATCTTCACGAAACTTGGGATTGGTTTAGTGCTCTGCAAACTGCACCTAATGGCATAAACCGGATCTTATTAAACAAGTCAGCACCGGAGAAATAAAATAAAACGTTTGAGAAGTGTTTCTATATGAAATTAATATTTCACCTTTATAAGGGCTATAAGTCTAAATTTTGCTAATGTAGGTAGGATAAAAGATCAGATATCCATCTTTCTAACGATTTCTATTAACGTTGGAATCACATAAAATGTAGAGGAGTTATAAATGATTATATGAACAATGGTCACCAGAAGAAAAAAAAAACTTTGAGGAATCAGGGTGGACAATATTTTATTTCTTTGAATTATGATATTTAAAGGTTTTAGATGATGCTATAAAGGAATATAATTTGCTTTTTCATAAAACAATTTTGTTTTACCTACTTTATTGAAATCCTCAGTTTTTTTTTATTTTTATGAATAAAAAATCATTTAACAGAATCTGTGATATTTTATTCTTATTCTTCAGAAATCGATTAGCATATAATCATGGAAAAATGTATACTTTCTGAGCTACAAGCCAAAAATGATTAATTTGGTTTATAACTTTTTTTTAAACTGAGGAATAGCCTATAACCTTCCCTGAAAAATGCTGAACATTTAGCAAAAAGTTCCATCACAATGGGATGAAAGGTATGCCAGTACATAGAATAGGAACAGGGAACCCCATATCCTGGCTTTAGTGAAAAGAGGAGATGGTTGGCTGTAGTGGAGGAGGCCCATGTTTTTGCAGGACAGTAGAGCCATAATAATAATAAGATTATATTTGTTAAATGTAAAATTATTTTTATTTTAGTTTATACTATAAATTGGATTTCTATAAATTTTACAAATGCTTTCTCTTATAGTCAGATATTCTGAACTGTTTTGAAAATAATTTTAATTTTATATGATTTTCATAATGAGGTGTTAATAGTTGACCATTTATTAATATGAGGAGAAGGTTTGAGGTGTGGTCAGCAAAAAAATTCGCAGAACAGTGCTTGATTTTGGTCTCTTTCTTGGAGGCTCATTGTTGTTGAAAAGTTCTAGTTGAGAGGTTTTTAGATTGTTCCACTAAATCAAGAGTTTCAGGGTCATCATGAATTCACCTTCTGAATTATCCTGTACCTCTCCTTCACCATCCATATAACTATCTTCATCATAAGATTCTCCATCTATAAATTCTTGAGTTCCATTCTCATTTTTGTCATAGGCTATTTCTTTTATTATACACTTTATTGACCATTTTTCTCTGTTTACTATAGTGTATTCCATTCTAAAGCTAAAACGAAGCAAAACAAAAGCCACTTTTAGAAGTTATGTCCATGCATTTTTGTGATATACCAAGTTATTTAAAAAGAAGAATCTATCTAAAAATGACAAACACGGAAGACACTCTGGGGTCAAAAGTGCCCCAGATGAGATTCTAAATTATCCTGCTCAAAGTCACAATCATTGCCACCCTAAATTATCACTTCCTTGCCTGCCTATGACTACCAACTAAATTTTCAAAATACTGGTGTTGTTTAAAAAATGTGTAAAACCTAAAAATCTTATAAAATAGTTTCAGTGGGGTCAGAATTGAACCCAGAGTGACGTCGAAGGGTTAAATTAAAACATTACAGTTTATTGAAATAAAATCTGCCACATCCAATCCAATCACCTTTCTAAATAAAACATAAATCCCATCTTTCTATCTTTCTTGTCTATGCTTTGGATGGGAAATAGATAAAATATATAATAAAAAGACAAAATATTTATCTCGCCATTTGTCCTGCACTTCAGTAAAATTGAGTTTGTAATTTTTTGTTAATATTCTAAATTTTGAGAATAAATATTGGTTTTCCATAATAAGCTCAACACCTGTTAGGAGTTCTGCCTATGACGGAAGATATAAGAAGTTGAAAAGGAATATAGAATTTTTTCATGAGAATTGTAAATAATTATCCAACATATTTAAAAATTACCAACATGTTAAATGGATTAGCACTTCCAACAATTTTTATTGAAACAAAGTTATAAGCTTGCAAATTTTACTGATGGACTTTTGAAAATCTCATCATTAAAACAAGAAGCAATAAACTATTATTACAGATGTATGAAACTTATTCTATAAAATAGAATCTAAACATCAAATACTATTAAATTAGTAGTATTTGTGTGCTTTGAGCATACTATAATTGTCTTTATAAATTAATAATTTTTTGACTTAGTATGTGTTCATATTTTTGTATTTTATTTCATTGAAGTTTTCCTACAATAAAAAAACAAAACAAATGTAGTATCTAGATAAATTGAACACTAAAATTAAATAATCCTTGGAGTAAAATATAGTTGCCAAAAAGTGAAATACTACTGTGTTGTATTATATATTAGCTTGAACTGTAATTTAATTTAAATAAGTATTTATATATATTATTTTAAACAGTATAACATGTGTGTCATACATCACATTTTAATCATATGTTAGAAAAAGTTAGAATAGTTGGAATTATTTTAAAAGGATTAATATCTTTAAACTATAATTAGTAAATCAAGAATTTAACATAAGGAAATATAATTAATTTTTCTATGCATTTTTGTTTTTTTTATTAACCCACTGACAACAGAGTATTGTAATTTGTATGACAATAATTTAGATTCATGCAAATTAATGGTTTCTTACTCCTCTTATATTGATTATTACAGTTGTTCATGCTTGTATATTAGTTTAAGCCATTAAATAATTTATATTTTATCATATAACATTTAAACATACCTCAAAATTATTTGAAATTATTAATTGCATTCCTCAGTTTATGATGGTTTTCTATTATTTAAGTTTGTACTGATTGTGAATATCCCATTTCATGCTTGGCTGATCCAACACTTTTTAATGCAACCCTGTTCTACAGCTGCGTTTGATCAATAATACTAAGAGCTATTACTGTTTCATAATTCTGAGACAACTGTTTTATAGAGGTGAGTAAAATTATTTATTTTAGGTATTGTGAAAGTAATTTATTTGTATTGTTACTATTGCAGAGTTTAGTTTTTGTTTGAATTTCTACCTTATAATGATAATCGATGACTGTTTATATCTTGGTACTTGTTCATATTTCAACACTTTATTTTAAAATTGTTTTATTATTGAAACATGTCTTTTCCAAGTTGTCAAATTAATGAAAGAATACTACAAATCGGACTTACTAGGTTCTTAATAATTGAGTGTATAACTAATCTTTTTTACTTTTGTAACTTTATTTGTTGCTTATATTGTATATATCAAACCCTAACTGCCACCATTCTTAATTTCAATCATCCATTTATGAGATTATGGTACAGACTCATAGACAGATCAATTGATAAAAATGCTGTTTTTGGACTCAAGGGTTTTTATAATAAAAATAGTGTAAAATAATTTTTTTTTTATGACACTTTAATTAGAGAAACTATAAAACTCTTAAAAACCAAACAAATTTGTATTAGAAGGCAAAAGTAGTTTTGAAGAGCTAACCAATGCTAGCAATAACAAGATTACTTATTATGAGGACTTCTATAATGAAATATCTCAACCATGTCCAAAGAAAAAAAAAAAAAACCTATATAACTAAAATTAGTTTCAGCCTTATTAATGAAGTGCGTTAACATTTTTAATTCATAATGCCTGAAACTAAAGAAAAAAATTATAATATATCGGCCTTTACAAACAATATTAATTTGGTAATGTATTTGATGGTATAAACATGACAGAAGGTAGAAAGGCTTTGGAAAAGTTCTGTATTACTGAAAATACCACATTGGGTGACTGGGCTATATGGAAGGTGACCTGTAGGCAATGAGGATTAAGTGCTGAAAGCGCTTTGCAACAGGCAGAGACAAGTGGAAGAAGACATTGGTAGAGGGCCATGAATCTTTAAGAAATGTCCTGAAATGAATAAATTTCATGATATAAAAATACAGGAGGTAAAGATGCTGTGGAAAAAGTACTTCTAGATATCTGAACCCAAGCATCTCATAAGTTTCTTAGACATTTATTTTAAAATAAAAGAAATAGTAAACCAAGAATGAGACATTATTATCCAAGTAAAACAATAAACAATTGCTCATTTTTTAAAGAAAATAATAAATATTTTAACCAAAATTTTAGATGTTTTAAGTACCCATTTTAATCATTTTTTAATTTCACTTATCTATATATGGAATAGATAGTAAGGGGAAGTATTAGGATCATAAATAAATTTAAATTTGAATTTTCAATGGAAATACACGTTTTGAGATTCCCTGAGTCCAAATAAGGAAGTTTCACAAAATGGTGTGTGTGTAAAGAGCCTACCTCAAAAATAAAAAGTAGTACGGCTATGATGATTTTGGTTAAACTCACTAAATAAATGTACAGTTTAATGAGTTTTAATACCAGTTAGGTCTACGGTTATTAAAATAGTTTGTTTGGGTTTAAATGCCGAATTCTCAAAATGGCTTCTTTTGAAGTACTTTCAATTTTTTTTTTTTTTAAATAATTACTTATTACCCATCTCATATTTTTATTAGTAATAAAAAATGGATAAATATAAACTATGAAAAGATTTGATAATTGACTAAAGGAGATAAGAGGAAAAATATTTTAAACAAATTTTTGGAGTAAGGGTAATATTTACCATCAGAAAGCCAAAGATTTTAGAAAAAATAATATTTAACATATAAATTCATTGAAGGTATTAGAAAATAACCAAAAACACATTATAGAAAGGTCATAAAAGGTCTATTATAGCAAATGTTTGTTGGTTATCTGTATAAGGAATAGTAGTTTTAATGATATTTTCCAAAATAAATTCACAAACTGTTAATTTTGAAAATATCATTAAAACTACTACTCCTACGAAGATAAACGTCTTAAATGACTTTATAGTACATTGAACTAGCTTTGATTTGAGTGCTGGCAGACATCTGTACATCTTATGGTTCCTGAAATATATTTTTCATAAATAGAAATTTTTGTCTGAAGAACGAGAAATCAACATTTTGTGAATTTAGTTTGTCGAATATCGTGAAAACTACCACTCTTACAAAATAAACTATTTTTAGTACTTTAAAGTAGTTTTAATTTGAGTGCTAATTGACATCTGTACGTCAATTAGTTTTTGAGATATAGATTTCTCAAAATAAATTCACTAACTACTGATTTTTTAGTGCATTCTTTATGAAATGTTTCAATTTAAAAAGCTATATCTCGTGAACTATTGAATGTAAATAGAGTTATTAGGTGTCATATTTTAGCAGATTTACTCCACTTTAAATGATGTTCTCTTAAGTTTCCTAGTGTTGGTAGTTTTAAAGATAAAGATCTCCGAATGAAAAATTAATTTTTTTTTTAACTTTTTGAAATTGCTGCCATTTTTTATTCCACCTACCCATACTTGGCAGACTCATCGATTTTGACTAGTAATTATACATAGTTTTCATTAAAGTAATAGAAAATTGGGGTGAAAGAACTGTCTTTTTTCTCCTCTCTATTTTGGTGCAGCATCAAGACATAATTTTGAATTATAGCTCATTACCGCTACGATTATATAGCAGTAAATTTATTTTAATATATATATATATATTTTTTTTTTCTTTTGAATTGTAGAACAGCAGTAAAAAGTTTCACTTGAAAAATAAATCATTAGAATAACCATTATTAAGATAATGATTATTTGCTAATTTATTTATAAATCATTAATAATTTTAAAAAGTTAAGTATATATCAAATTTTTTTGTTACTTAAAATTTATTGATTTTTTCAGTTATTTTAATTAAGTTAGTATTAATATTTTGTTTAATATATATCACATAGTATTTATATTTAATAATTTATTTAGTACATCTATATAGTACTTTAATTAGAATCAGTATTGTTTATGAATAAAATCAATTTAGTTCTTAAATATATTATTATTATTTTTAAGAAAACAATATCTTTTTATTGTTGTATGTATGCTAAATTGTTTTGGTCATTGATTCCTTTATTTCACATTGTGATAATACATTAAGATATTTCCTTATTCCTTCATTATAAATATAATTATCCATTTTTTATGTTTTTTTCAGATTTAGGAAATAGCAGTATTCAAAAAAAATAATTCTCAGGAAAAAAAAATGACAGAACAAACTAAAAACATAGATTTCAGCAAGAGGAGTTTAGAAAGGTTACCATGGCAAGAATACATAACTATGCCAAGTATCAGAGATTTAAACTGTCCAGAATTCAAAACATACTCAAGACGTTTAATAGAACCTGGAAAAGGTAGACATTTAGAATTAAAGATGGAACAAAACAGGTCAAAAAGGTTTGTTGGAAATAAAAAAGTAGTAGAAATGGAAAATTTTAGAATGTTGGAGGACAAAGCAGATCTTTTGAATACTACAACTCTAAAAAGTCAAATGGCTAAAATTTATCGTCATGTCGACTTAGGACTTAAAGTAGCAGAATCTGACCTAGATGCTAAACGAAATAAACTAAAAGCTGTAATTCTGAAGGAAGAAACTGATTTGACCCATGAATATGTAGATAGAGCCCAAAAGTTAGCAGAAGAACTGCTGGAACAAAAGAAAAAAAAAGTAGTAGAAATAGAAATGAGAAAAAAAAGAGAAAGAGAAGAAGAAGCAAGACTTCGTTTTGAACAACGGGATAAAGAGAATTCTGAAGAGTATAGAATAGAAGTAAGTAAGAATATGAAACTGGAAACTGCAGAGGTTCAAAAACAACAAATTTGTGAAAAAATGATGCAAAAACAGCGAGAAGGAGAGTGGGACAAATTTTGGTTAGATCTGGTAAGAAAAGTTGATGATGAAAGAAGAAAATATGAGGAATATGAAGAAGCTCTGAGACTAACTAAATTACAAGAACAAAAAGAAATATTAAGCAAGCAAATAGTTGGTAAAAAAATAATGCAGAATGAAATTAAAAAAGTCAAAGAAAATGAAAATGTATTCCTTGATAAACTAAAAGAACAAATTAAAGAGGAGGAAAGGATAGAGAAAGAATATATTAGGCAACAAAAATTGGAGCTGAAAAATATGTCATTAGCACAACTTGAAGAAAATCGAAAATTGAGGATGGAGAGAGATGCATTTGAAAAAGCATTTGATGATTATTATTGTCAAAAAGTAGCAGAAAACATTGAAAATGAGAAACTTAACCGGCATGATACAAAACTTGAAAATAAAAGAGAAGCAGATTATTTCAGAGAACAGTTAAAACAAATCCAAGAGGCAAAATTAGAGGAAGAAAGACAGTTCGAGGAATTAAGATTGCAAGAGGTAGCCAAAAAAGATGCTATTATTCATAAAAATCAAGAAATGATGAGAGAAGCAAAAGAAAAACTTCATAGAGAAACATTAGAAACAAGAAAACAACAGATAATTCATAAACAACATGTGCTAGAAATGGAAAAGGAAGCTGAACAACTTACTGATCAATGGTCTCACATTATGTTAGAAAAAAATAAAGAATTAGACAAAACACTGGAAAATTATCAGAAAGAAGAAGAGGTACTCCAAGTGAAAGATCTCGAAGGTCAAAAAGGGTTTTTAAAGCTTTTAAAGAAACGAGAAATTGTAGAAAATGAAGAATTCATGAAAAATCAAAAGAAAGACCAAGAGTTAAAAAGTGTGTCCTGGCAAAGATTTGATAATATTTGTCCAGGTTCTGTTCATCCATTTACAAAAGCGTTATTAAAAAAATAAATTAGCTACATTGTCACTCTTTTTAAAAAGATTGAAACCTTTTTACAGGGTGTGGCAGAGAAACCTACCACATCTTGAAGGAGTTGCCTTATGTCTGAGAGAAGTGAGGAGGGACTTGTTAGATACTGGGAATCACAACTTAGCAAGCTTTCAGTTTGAATTTTTGATTGACTCGCAAATAACGTTACCCATTTCTCTGCTGCATCCTGTATATAAATTAACTATTTTGTTTAATTCAATCTTTTAATATGTTTACTGTTAGTATTAATGGACCAGTAATAACCACTAACACTCATTTGTATTGAGAACTCTCATTCAATGGTGCACATAAACTCTACCGAGGAATCAGTCATAACTGAAAGGTAGCAGTATAGTAATCATTTTGTTGAATGTATCATAGCTGTCATATTTATGATTTTGATTTAGAAATAATGTTACGTATGTATTACAGTTTAATTGCATGAAATTTATGTAATTCGAACCTTATTTACAGATTAATGTATTGAAGATTTCAGCAGAAAAACAATGTTCCATTTTTTTAAAATTTTGTGTTTTATCTATATCATAAGTTTTGTAACTACAGAGTTCTTTATGAATCATACCCATAATCAAAAACCTGTTCAAGAACAATATTACAACAAGAATCTTGTTGGGTCTACTAATGAGCTACTAAAAGTCCTGGTAGAGCTGGGGATTGAAGACAAAAAAAAAGTACTTTTTTTTAATATTCCCTAATCTATTTAATCTATGGAAAAAATATTTAAATAATTTAAATACAGTTAAATTACCTTCAAAAAAGGTTCTGTTCATTTTATCTATAGTTGTTTGCAAGATAATCACTTATAAATGTGCAGAAAATTACCAAGAGTCATGTTAACACTAGAGAGCAGATCTAGGGCTCATACAATGTAGTTACTTAACTTAAACTGAAATGAGCGTTATTTAATGTTATGGTAAGATGAATGAAATAATGAACAATATCTTCAAAAAATTACTTTTTTTTACTCCAACAAGTGTGAAAAATTTCACTTTATATTGTGTTTTATACAATTCTAATTAAATGAGCGCCTGAATAAGCATTCTCCTTAAGAATTTATCAACAAATATTGGTTAAAATGTTTTGTCCAAAAATTTAAGCTATTTCCAGCCATCACATATTCAAGTTTGATTTCACCTGTTCTTTTCAAATATACTCAACTTTACCATAATTTCTTTTTCTGTTGTAAGTGGATAAAGAACCAACTTTTATATGTAAAGAGATGGAATTGAATACCCAGGCTTGTAAGTGGTTACTGCTGTACCACATGTCCATTCGACAACAAATATCCAGTAATTTTTATAACACCAATTTTTCTACATTTTCTACCCATTTTTTTCATTAAATATTAACTTTACAGAAAAAAAAGGAATAGGACTGTTTATGAAGAAAATTTTTTTTCTATATTTTTAGTAAGTGTAGTTTTTCCAATTAGCAAAAAAATAGAAAAGTATCTTTTTTTGCTACACCCACCCACTGTTCACACTCAAGTCATCAGAACTTTTAGTTTGCCCATCTTCTCTGTAATATATTTTCAAACACAGTTTTTAGTGGGACCAAAGTTTTCCCCCTTATGCTGTTAGTGATGTTACTTCATGTTACTAAACAACATATGCTGCTGAAATTTCAGTTTCAACAAAATATGAAAACTCATCATTTTTCCATTGGTGCTACTGGCATGATTCTATACTTTGTGAAGAAACCACAATGATACCTATGTTACAGAATACAGTGGAACCAGGTGTTTTCTAGTCTATAGTTTACCATTAGCTATTATTTATAATAAAGTTAGGGAAATTATTTTTTTTTTAATTTAGTAGAGTTGATGCAAAATTCAGAGCAATTATAAATTTTAAAAACAATTTTGGTCTTTGAAATATATAGTTCAGCTTAAGGGTAGTTTAAAACACCCTAGATGAAATCAATAAATCATAGGAAAGATAAATTATACGTTCTATTATAAGATCAAATGAATAATATTTTAATATAAAGTTTCAACTTGTCTAGAAAATCGTCAATTTTAGGATTTGAAGAACATATGTAGCTTTAAGTACTTTGGTGATAATTACAATTCTTTGTTATATGATAACTGGAAATGAATTGAATATATTAAGAAAGGAAGATTTTCAGAAAAATTGTCTTATACTAATGCCCTCTGGGAGACAAGTAACGTTTTTACATTGTATAGCTGGGTCATTATCTAAATTTGGTGCTATTTAGCAATCAAAAAGTTTTGAAAATTAAAGTTAATTCAATTTTTAAAAATTTGTATTGCCTTTGATAATATCCTGAAGCAGTCACACATTTAATATAGTTTTTGTGATTTTTTGGAAAAATCTTATTCTAGTTAGTAACATATAGGACTACGGAGTAATTGGAAGTATTTGTTTAGTTTTGGTCAGTGTTAACTACTAGATGTAAAACAATTTTTAACATAAAACATAGAGTAGAACTCACACAGTAAAACTTGACCTGAAAAATTCTTGTAGCATTTTTATTTATTCACTTTTCTCACATCTATTATTATAATAAAATCCACACTAGAACATAATATCCAATGGTATGTATAAATATTATTTTAAACATGTTATACAACATCATACAAACATCATAAGCTTAATCATGGTTTAAGGGGACTAACAGAAATTTTTATTGATATTGGTGATTTATCATTAGTGATTATAATAGTGGTGAACTGACCTTAAGAAACACTCCCATGACTTCAAGAAACAATAATAATAATAATAAATAATAAGGAATAAGGAACTGAACTAACGAGCAGAGACTCATTACGTAATTTGTTATTTCACTTTATTTT
This sequence comes from Halyomorpha halys, assembly GCF_000696795.3. Classification (NCBI taxonomy): domain Eukaryota; kingdom Metazoa; phylum Arthropoda; class Insecta; order Hemiptera; family Pentatomidae; genus Halyomorpha; species Halyomorpha halys. The sequence continues at coordinate 1,283,423 of NW_027115239.1, read as the reverse complement.
GGATGGAAGATAAAAATACCATTCTTATTATTTTTTTTTGTATAAAATTTAGGGTATCTTTCAATTGGCCATCCTGGTCACTCTCTAAACCCCTGAAAATTTCCATTGAGGCAAGCGGGTGACTGCCTAGAGAGACAAATCAAACATTTATCATCACTCATCACTCAAGAAAAGCTTCATAAAAAAAAAAAAAAATTATAAGCATGTAAAGAGGTTCTTAAATCCCACACTATGTAATATACAAAATTTAAGTCTTTTTGGTATTGATTATGTGACCAAGTACTAGGGAATTCTACCAGTAAAAATGCTGACATATTTTTCATTCTCTTTCACATCCGAAAACAAATGAAGAGGTTAAAGAAGAAAAGGAAGGAGAACAGATGTTTTCGAATTTCTTCAGGTTTGCCCTGATCACCTTTTAGCCAAAAATCTTTCCTTTGTGACGGCATATTGATGTGCAATTTATGAAGGGGCTAGAGAGAGATTGAAAACTGTATGATAGAGTTAAAAAGTGTTATAGTGATTGGTGTGTTCCATCTAAAATTAAAATTGTTTCATACCAATACTTGAGATAGTGCTGAAAATATTGCAGCCATTTTTTTAGGTTTACTTAAAAAAAAAAAAAAAAGCCTCAGCCTTAGCCTCAAACAGGGCTAGGCATTAACAAAACCGAGCATAAAATATTTTTTAGCTAGATAACAATTAATGAATAGAAGCTTGAAATGAGGTCAATCGTTCTTAACAACTCCATAACTTAGCTGCAAAACTGGAGAATAACCCAGCTACCAAAATCTTGCTATCCACTCTCCTTTGTTTAATTCAGGCAAAGCAGCCTGTTCTTTTCATGAAACTAATGGAGATTATTTCTGGTAAGTGCATCAATTTTCTGTATACGTAGACATAGCAATATAGATAAAAACAAAAATCTTATATATCAGGCAGTAGAGTACAGGGACAGGTATGAAACAAACTTTTAGGATCTGGTCCAGGTTACCTGATATACTTAATTAGCCAAATGGCTATTTGAAGAATTATTACATGACATTAAAGGATTTGAAAGTTATCCTATAGTTAGCCAACCTATACTATCTGGAGTGATAGAGTCAAGTTGTCATTTCTTGAGACTGCCACTAAATAAAAGACAATCTGCCCAGTTCAGAATCTATTTACCCCAGCTATTACTTCTAGGTAATGATGAAAAAAAAAAAAAGAAATTTTTTTGGAAATCAGTATTTCGTTATCTTTATAAAACCATTTTTTAACTAGAACTAGAACCTTGCAGTGTTAAAAAAAAATTTATTTTTTCGGTAGAAAGTTTATTTTATTTTTTTAATTGAAGTCATTTTATATTTAAAATTACAACTCTGAATTTTTAAAAATAAATTTTTGTATGATTTTCGCGTTCATTTATCGTCAAATACTTCCGATTCAGTCAAATATTGTCAATGCTAACAAAGACGACTTGGGAGAAATCCTAGGCGACGAACTTTGCTGAACATCTTAAAACTAATGTGCATGTGATATACACTCTTGATGATTCATTAAGGGCGTATCCTAAAAGTGTTGTAGTGTAAACCCGGCTTTAGATGAATAGGTTTTAGTCTAATGAGGACTAGAAATGGATCTCGTGGAAAGTTTGCTTATTTAAGTTTCTTAGGTTGCCAGTTAAGAGTTTTAACTTCGTGTCCACAATTTTATATTAGTATACCTCCTCATTTTTTCTTATAACTTAGAAAGCATCTCTTGTTAGAATTTTTTTTTCTAAGCCCCATGGGTGCGTGAGGTTGAGGTCAAGACGGACAAAAATAGGTTGAGGGGAAGTTCTTTTGCTGCGTTGGGAATGTATTTGAAGAGAGGGCTGAGGAAATTGGATATTTTGGATAAGAGGTAGTGTTGTGTGTTAATCTGATGGTGTCGGGGGACACCTGGTTTGTTGTGTCAGTAATGGTTCAGTAACTTGCCCTCAGTCTAGAATTGTGGCCCCCGTGTCGGCGTCAGTGTCCTGACTAGAGGGTTTGTGCAGTGCTGGAGGCTATAAAACAATTTGATGTGCCTCCTCGTGATGAACTCTCTCACTGTTGTATGTATGTGGTCAGTGTTTGCTCTTTATAATGAAGTATTTCGTACTATGCCTCTGATCATGCTGCTCTGAAACTGTTGGCGCACATAAAGCATCATCATGTGATCCCTCCATAGAGCAGGGATAGCCTGAGCACACTTTTATAAATCATTAATTTGAGGCGGAGAGAGAGATTAGGAGAAGTCACCGCCACTTCTCTAAACGTTGATACTCCGAGAGCCGCAATGCTTATCTGCTTGATCTTTGTATTTCAACGCATTTTTGATATTTTTATTTTTTTTTACTAATACCCAAGTGGAATTCCATAATGAGAATACAACATTTTCAAAATTAATATGAAATATTGAGGAACAAACTTAACTTTTCCAAGGCAGAGTTTTTCACGGACTCACAAGTCGTCTTAGCATGGCTTGAAAATTTAAAAACATTTGTTGCTCACAGAGTGGTTGAGATTTGGGATGCAACAAATGAAGTGAAATGGCATTTCGTTGCATCTGAAGATAACCCGGCAGATTGCAGCTCTCGCGGGCTCTTGCCTTCCGAACTTTTAACTCATTCATTATGGTGGGATGGACCCTCGTTTCTCGTATCAGAACTCGTATTAGTTGGTCTACTCCAATCTTAAACCATCCCAAAACTCTCCCTGAGATTGCAGAAAACATAGCTCTGCTCTGAACATCATCATAGAATCAGATATCCTCGACTGGACAGAAAAAATTATTTCTTACTCAAGGTTAGTACGAGTCACAGTTCTCATGCTACACTTTGTAGATGCTGCATAGCACAAACCTAGAAGGGAAGATCCGATAACAATTACGAAATACATGCTCGCTAGAAGAGAAGTATTGAAGCTTGTTTAGAAGCGCTTCAAATCCACTGATTGTCAACTCATTGACTCTAAAACATTATGACTACTTCAACCGTTCATTGACAGTGGGTTGTATCAGGGTGGGCGGTCGACTACACCTTTATCAATTGTCTTATCATGCCAAGCATCCCTAATTACTTCCAGTAGGCCAATGACTAAAATCTGGCATCCCTTGTGGGGAAACGAATTCAACAAATGGTCCAGCAACAAGGTCTGAAGTTATGATAGTACCTTTGACTCCTATTAATCAGTATCATTCAGAGTTTTAAAATTTGTGTTCTCAAAAAAATTTTGGTGGGCGGTATGTTGAAGCAACATTGAATAAAAATGTTATAATTTTATTAGTTTAGTCAGTTTGTAAAATCGATTTATTTTAACTATAAGATATTTTTTTCCTAATAGAAAATATGTTGTTGTAAACAAAAGCAGTACAATTTTTTTGAAGGAGAGGCGATCCCCGATTGTTAGCAATGACGGCATTGTTTTGCAGTTTTAGTTTTCCCCGCAGCTTCACAGGCTCCATGGTAAGACCATGGTAGACTTTTGGCCAAGCCACTTCTCTCACACAGGGGCCCCTATCTGCGTGCTTCCAGAACCTCTCAACTGTCATCTGGTGAGATTAGATATAAACATTTGCGCACTTTTGCTCAAGGCACATTCATCAGTTTTCATTTGATATTTATTATAAAATTAGTTTAAGTTTTTGTAAAGTATTAAGTCGTTTTTCCTTTTTTTTTATTAACGCATAGAATTAATTTGTTTTACAATTCTTTCTTTT
>NW_027115239.1:1269975-1279633 GCF_000696795.3 Halyomorpha halys | reverse complement strand
ATTCATTATACTTTCTTTCTTTATAACATATACAATTTATTTGTTAAATATAGACTTCAAACATTTTTATGTAATTAAACTTTCCAACCCAAAAATATTTTTCCCAGCGCATATTCTACCTGGCAAGAGGAAAGTCTTTCACTGAGACTCTCAGTTAACAGCTGAGCTGGTCTGTATGTCTATGGTTCTGTTTGAAATTTGATAACAAAGATTATCAAGGATGTGCATCATTATTCATTGTACGATTTTATAAAATGTTTAAGCAACTTGTATATTTATAGACACTGTGTCATGATCATATTGATATAAAAAAATAAAGTTATTTTTCTTTTTATTAAATTTGTTTATATTTCATATGAATAATGTTCTGCCTCAATAATCTTCTCCCAAAAAGACCAAGTATGATTCCTTAAGTTTGCTTTATTTCTCGATCAAATATAACTTGATGACTGAAATATGACTTGAAGCTGAATATGAAAAATATAACTTGAAGCTACTAAAAGTGCGATAAAACTGTATATAATGCTGAAAATATTAGAACTTCTCGAATTTAAGAAACAACTGTCAATTATGCATATCAAAGTGAAAAGCTTCCAAGTGTCCTTTAAAGTGTAAAATTGGACATATCACACTATATATTTAAGTTTTAATGCATGAAACTTTTCCAAAGTTACTATCCGTATTAAAAGGGAGCTACATAACTATGATGTTTATTTATTGTAATAGTAAACTAAATGTTATTTAACATTCAAATACAACTGAGTAGTACCAGTAGGTTATCCGACGGTAATATGTGCTGACTGTATCTGCTACCGCGCTATACACTACCAGGGTCCTATTTCATAATAAAGTACAAACTAATACTATTATATTATTCTTGTCGATTTAACTTAATACAATTACACTGACTTGTACAATAGTAACTTGTACTTTAGTACTTTTTAACACCTGTAATATCACTAATACTCCTATTATGAAAAAAATAAAGTTTTAGTGTAATTAACACGTTGTTTCTATACTTGTATTTTGAACTAATACTATTAGCTTTCTTTATGAAACAGGGCCCAAGAGTGCCCGATCATTTATGAAAGTTACAGGATACAAAAAAATATCATTTTAATATTTTGAGCATAAATCGTTTGAAAACACTCATGATATATTACTGAGTAACTTGGAACATGGAACTTAAAATCGGTTGTGGAGTTCGCTCAAAAAATAGCCCAAAGCAACAGATGGACAGATTTAATTACAGTATTTTGAGATAAAATTGTTTCAAAAGTATCACGAGATCTCAGTGAGTAATCTGAGCTATTAAACATGAATATTGAAAAAAAAAATGTTGGTTTCTCGATATTTTATTCCAGGCTTAAACCATCTGTTATATTTAGATGTGTTAGCTATGAAGATTTATTTTCATTATTATATATTTATTTACGATAGAAAAAAGAAAAAAAAATTATATAAATATTACCGACACTTAAATGTTCCCAATGATATAAAATAATTAATGTAATAAAACTAATGTATCGTAAACCTTTTTTAAAAATATTGATCAAGCCGATAAACTGTCCTGTTTATGAGTATTTGTCGATGTGGCAACTCGAAGCATATACCATTAGCGTTTCGAAGCCTATCGAGTGCATTTTCTAAGGAACCACTTAAAGTATTTTAAAATGTGACGATTCATTTTAAAGAAGAATAACTCCTCTTGATTTTTTATTTAAAGATTTTTTGTTTTGTTGGCCATTTGAATATTACTGCGCATCATTGGTCATCTGTCGTATGAACGACTTAAAAAAAAAAATGGTTTTACTTGTCTTTTATAATTCTCTGACTATCTAGCTTTAGTAAAAGACCAATAATGGAGATATTGGGTTGAGTACCGAATATCAATCATCAGTTGCAAGAAAAACAACGATGTATAATTTAATGAAATGTGGGGGAGGGAGGTACACGGTGAGGTGTCTTGCCCACGGAGTAAAGGTGATCTGTTAGAGATGACAACTATTTTTCCACTTTCAAACTCATATTAATGAATAGAAAGTTAAAACTTGGTACGTCTAAATGTTTTGGGGTACTTATATTGCATTTAAACATTAAGTTTGATTTTTTTCTGCTTTCTAAATCATGCTTACTTCCAAAAATGAATAATTTTTTAAAGTAATCATGATTTAGAGTATTTTCGTAGAGTATGCTGATTTTTTTGTAGAGTTTTAAGTGGATGAATATTAATTAATAGTGACTAAAATTAGTGATGTTACAACTTAAGCAATGATATATGTATCAATTGAACTATATTTTATTTGTGAAATTATCTCAGCATATGTGCCATTATTATCGAATTCCATCCACTACTTTCGTTCATCTATGTGCAAATGTATTTCTTTCAACGCAAATATATTTTATGAGTATTTTGAGTATAGTCTGTATCTAAAAAAAAAAAAAGAAAATATATTAGTAAAGAATAAAAATAATAAAATTTATTTTCAAAAACTTTAAAATATAAGGTAGTTATTATCTTGTAAATATAAATCGTTAGCAGGCTAAACTAACCAGTATACTAGACAGAATTCTTATTACAAACATTTTACCTGTTAAAAAAAAAAATAATAAAGAGTATCTATCATATCTCATGTCAATGTTGAAGGTCGGATGTGAACAGTTACAAGTCATAAATTTACTATGGCATAAATACTTTATCAGCTATAAATTAACTATGGTGATTAATTTTGACTGACTGAACATTGTATTTGGTAGACATGATATTCCTGTAAAGATAAAAAACAAAACTAACCAAACAGTTTCATCCACCCGTTATTATGTATACTGAATTGTAAGAATGCCTTTTTTTTTTTTCCTTTCCTTCTTCCACAAACACTTTATGAGCATCATGTGCAGCGATGAAGGTGATAGTTCTTCCGCTCGCTCATAAACGGCGCCGCTAACAGAGCGTTCTTTAAAAAGCTTGAGTTGTTTAAGAGGATAAGTCTTATTCATAAGTCATCGGTGACATGACTTTACTTTCCCTAAAAGTTCAATGAAACGGAATCTCGTAAGCTTTGTTTTTGTGGGATTGCTATACTTAGTCACCTTTTTATTTATTTTTTTTTTCGGGGTAATTTTTTCCTTAATATCAGATTTTATTGTCAGTAACATTTTCCCACATTTGATGCCTTTTCAATTTAATTCTCTGCTTAATGAGGGCAATGGAGTAATTGACAGGTACTTCCGTGATGTGGCATTCCTTTAGAAATCACGAGCTTTGCTGCCTGATCAGCCATTTAATTACCGGCTATTCCGTTGTGCCCAAAAACCCTAACTAAGAACACAGAAATACCGTTCTATCGGCAGACCATAATGAATAATTGATCTTTTGATTTTGGGGGTTTCTTAAGAAAATATTTTTTAAACTGAGTAGGACCGACAATGATTCTATACAGATGACATGTGTTTTTTTTTTGTGGGATGAAAAACATTTAAGCTGTATAACTACTACATATTGGTGACAGAGAGAATAGGTACTGTCGATCATTGCACATAATCGAGGTCTCAAAACCTAAGGAGTTCTTGGAACCGTCAGTATAAATGAAGTCGGCGTCACCAAATTTGTCTTGTAGCCTACGAAATTCATATTTATACCGATATGTCAGGGTTATACTTTTAGGTAGCCTTGAAAGGGAAAGATAAAGTTTAGGGAAGGTAAGTCCGGAAGGATAAGATGGTGGAATCTTGCAAAGTAGGTATTTCTTTGTCTAAACTGATAAGAGACCCTGACTTTAAACGATGTTTTCTTTGTTAAGTCGGTTTGTTGCTGGTTTAGATGCTGTCTATTTGGAAATAATTCATTGAGCTGAGTAGATTTTAGCAAAGTAAATGAGGTCAATTTGTTGTCTTCGAAGGTCGATTGTAGGCTCGCCAGCATCAATCTATAGTGACAGGGCTTTAGCGGAAAAAACCCAAGTTATTCTGAGTCCCGCATTTTGTACGGAGTCTAGCATTTTTAGAAAGGTACTCGATGATGAGTTGTAAGCATTGCTACAGTAATTCAACTTTAATCTCACCTACGTTCTGTATAGGATACTTGGCCATCTTTTGCTATAAAGAATAGAAACTGTTTTACTCGTTGTAATTTCAAAGCTGTGATCAGAAATCCATACACTGACATTATTAAGAGCGGTTTGAATATCTTCTTGTAATGATATTACGTTTTCCCCCTCTATATAAATAACTAGGTCGTCCGCGTAAGGCATACTTTTAACAGGCAGCCCAACCACATTCAATACTTAAATTAAAACAAATATAGAAAAGTGTATCACTCAAAACACAATCCTGAGGAACTCCATTCTTCTTCTTTTAGAATCCATCTGATAAAACGTCACTAATTCTAACGGGCTGATATTAAAGACCATTTGATTTTACATTGGTATACCAAATTAAAACTAAATATTTGGAACCATATTTCAGAAAATCGAAGAAATGTGAAAAATTGTTTTCATAAAGTGTTACTGGTCCGTCGAGTATAGCGGCAAAGTTGTAGTACGATCCTTGACTCGTATCTGCCTTATATAAGTAATTAGAGTTTCTTACGAATTTTCATTTTCAACACACAGACAAACATTATTTTACGATTCAGCGTAAACGTATTTCTGTGGAGAAATCGAATTAGAAATATTTTTATGAGAGCAATGTTTTCTTCCTTACTATATATTCCACACATAGGTAAATGAATGTTTAACTCGAAAGTGAGAGTATTTTTATATTGAGACAATTTAATTCCTACTAAACCTATCACCTAAATCTAGTTACAATATCCCGATGAAAACTATATTATTAGTAAGCCTAGCGTATGTAAAGTATGTTATTCTAAGATTGATTACCTCGTTATAACTAAAGGTAAAAGTGGTACAAATAAATGATTTGCAATTTAAGTGATAGTCTACATTATAATCGGCGAGGCAATGGTAGAATCATCCATTTACAAAATGAAAATCAATTTATGTTTCTTAAATAATATGTTTACACCATAGGTTCGTTTGAAAGTTGCTTCAGCAATTATAAATTAAAAAGTTGAGAGAAATCTGCTTTTAAAATGGCCATTTTATGACTCTTCAGGCAACAATGTGATACTTCATCACTGATGTACATAGGCCTGAAACAGATGGTTACATTTAAGGATTACTAATGGATACATTCTCTTCTATTTTCACAAGTTTGCAAAAATGTGGGCTCACAATAATTTTAAATTAGGCAGACTAAGTTGAAAGAAATCGGCATTACTACCAGGAAAACACTTATTCATATCAAGCAATATGAAGGATATTTACGTCCCTTTGTAGGCAAAAGTCTAGCCTTGAGGATATCGCATTGTTCTTCCCATGAAATCTTCCACTTCATTGCTCAGGAAAATATCCATCCTTAAGTTACATGGCATTCTCCACGTTTGAGGCTGCCAAATCTGTAGAGAAGTCAACTTGCTCAGGTTACCGTGTACATTATACTCCTAGATTTTCACTAGTCTCAGAAACCCTGCTACTATGAGCGCACCTCGCTTTTGGTATATGTACCTTGGACCTCTATTTCTACACGTTACGGAGAACAAAGCGTTTTCGTCCATCTGGTAGGTAAATCAATTTTCAGATTGTCCACATCATTGCTGTTAATACCGGCGCCAAGGGCATAGTGGAAATGTAGGGATGCGTTGTGTTCTACTGGAAACGTAATAGGAATTCGTTTTGAAAGTTTAATTTAAAAAATGATTCACAGATGTAGCAATTTCAAATCAGTAAAAATGATGTGTAAAATATCTAATTAAGCTATCAACCTTTTTTTAAGGATAAGGAATTAAAGATCGATCAAACATTTCTTTCATCAGTCAAACTTGTTTACTCGAAAATGAAAAAAATCCACTTAGATCTTTGAGGTTGAATATCGATATAATAGATATTATACGTTATGGTAGAACAAGGTCTATTATCTATCTTAATCCTATTTCCCCATATAAACCAACAGAGATATTGTATATAAGAGGAATTATCAGGAGAATAAAGTCAGTATTATTTCAGTAAACGTGCGTGTGTTAACTATCACCTTTTTCTTAATTTTTTTTTTTTTTAGTTTTGCGGCCAATGTTCTCATAAGCTATAATGAATAACAAAATTATTACATCGCACTGAAGCTTACTTTTTGCCACCGAAGTTATTTCCCTCAAGCCAAGCTGCGTAGTTAATGTTATAAAATAATTTCATACCAAAGAGAATTTCCTTAAATAAGTGTATTTAACGAAATGAGTAATTTGTTTGTTCAATCAAAGTAGATTCATAGTAAACTTTTAGATCTTGATTATTCGTTAGGCATAATAGAATCGTCTTACAGTTTGGATTGCTGAAACTATTTTTAATTTTTTTTTGGCAAACAGAGAAATATTAAACTCATTAACCACCATCAAATCGTAGATTAGGTTTTGCTTGGCCACTGAGTATCTTGATATTTTTGTTTACGAAAAACCAAAATATCAAGTGTTTAGACAATCAAATCGATTAAAAGATACAGTAATTACTTTGAAGATTTAGAGTAATATATGAATGTTATTGAAAAGTAACAATAAGGAAAATGTGTTTAATTTAATGTGCACTCAAACGATAAGGAGCAGAGTATATAACGAGCAGTTTGACAACTGTCGGACTATCCAACATGTTTAAACTGTTGTGTATTCTTCTCGTCACAGGCCATGCCTTGGCCGATACTGTTGTTTTGAACCAGGTTGTTGACCAAGCATTGGCTGGACTCAATGCGGCCATCAGCCAGGGAGGAAAGGATGTCATACCTATCGCAGCCCTGAATCATAACTGGAAGTACCGATGGCATTTCATTAAGCTATCAGGACACATGAATTGTCGGGATGGATACGCAAAGTCTTTGGCATCTCTGAGAAGGACCGGAGACGTAGTGATGTCCACATCAGGAAACCAGATGACCCTGAGGGTAGCTCTAGGACTAGGTACGTTAGAAGCTGGCTTTAAACACTGTCAATTTAAGGCCAAGCACCTGTTCTCTGTTACGCAACATATCAGTGCTTCTGTTTCTTCAAATTCCATTGTGGCACAGGCCACTCTGACAAAGAACGGCAACGAATGTACCGCTCACCTGGACAGTATAAGTCTGGATAATCTGGGTAAGATCAAGGTCCATACTGGAGGCGGTGTTCTCCACAAGATTGAAGATAAATTAATCAATTGGATAGTTGGCCATATTCATGGATCTGTTGTTGGTTCTATTAACTCCGAATTGCAGAAGCAGGCCTACGCCAACTTTCCAAGAGCAGATCTATGCAGTAAGATACCGTTTTAATTGAAGTTATTTTTGCCCGCTTACAATAGACTAATTTTTCTTAATTATATTTACAAAAATGTTAATTATGTAAACATTGTTTTTAACAAGTTTGTAAATAAAATTACTATTTTGTAAATAAAATATAGAACTGAGAAATAAGAAATATATTTTTTTTAAAAACTTCATTCTAATCTTTCTAATATTTAAGCTAAGGAATACATATTTTTATCATTACATATAACAGAAACATTGAGATAAATCAGGCTGCTAGATCAAGTCTGACTACTTCTCTTGGCATAAAGACCGGAATCCTGGTAATAAAATTTGAAAGTTCAAAAAACCACAAACGTTTCATTACTAATAAAATGGAAAATAAAAACATTTAATTATCTTATTATTCCTAATATATAGAGCATTTTCCTGATTTTTTTAAAAATATAATTTTGTTTATATTTATCATATTTGAACTTGTACACAATAGAAAAAATCGGTAACATATTGAGTAATATTATTTCTCGTTACTAAATTTTAATATTTTTCTTTTGCAAAAGTACGGGAGAAATATGGAAATTTACATCTTGCCAAATTACGTCATCTTGTTATATTACTACTATTATTATTATAGTATTACAATGTTATACAGAGCAACTGTTTATCCAATGCTAAATTATTATAGAATCAATATTGAAATTTCTAAAAATGGAATTAGTCATTTTATTAACTAAAAAACTCGTTTAATTTTAAATACTAACTATTTAATATATATGGGGACGGAATATTATTTTTATAAAATCTTTGGCTTTCTAATGTTGTCTTATTTTCGGAAATGTGTTTTCAACCTAAGAAATTTCCTTTTTCTTCCATTTTCTTAAATTAATTAATCAATTCTTGCTTGGTTTATATTTATGGATTTTTCAGTATCAATAATATTGTGAGACAGTAAGTTATTAAAAAGACAAAAAGAAAATTAACAGTACTTTAGATGAACCCATTTTGAAAATTTTGTAGTTAAGCCCTGTCAGACTGTTTGAGTGAGGATAAGACCCAGCTGATATCAAAGACCATTTAATTTTACATTGGTATACCAAGTTTAAACTAAATATTTGGAGCCATATATGAGAAAATTGAAGAAATATGAAGCATTGTTTTCATAAAGTACAACTTCTGGTCCGTCGATTATAGCGGCAAAGTTGTACGATTCTTGACATGTATCTAGTTTCTTACGAATTTTCATTTTTAACACACTGACAAACATTATTTTACGATACGTGGTTATTACGATTCAGCAGATGTCAAAACATATTTCTGTGGAGAAATCGAATTAGAAATATTTTTATGAGCGCAATATTTTGTTCCTCACTATATATTCCATACATTGGTAAATGAACTATGTTTAACTCGAAAGTGAGAGTATTTTACAATTTAATTCCTACTAAAGCCATCATTTAAATTTTGCTACAATATCCCGATAAATACCAATATCATTAGTAAGCCTAACGTATGTAAAGTTATCTTATTCTAAGATTGATTACCCCGTTATAACTAAAGGTAAAAGTGGTCCAATTAAATGATTTGCTATTTAACTCAAGAATAACCTTTTCTCTATAGTAAACCCCTTTTCCAGTCTCTTTGAACCGGTGGATCTAGGCGATTAACAGCTAGTTATCCTGGCCAGACTGGTTCTGATAAAAAAAATCATTGTTGTTTTTATTGTGAGGGCAAAAGCAGTTTAGTGCCTTTGGCCGTCTCAGTCACTGTCAATCCAGGAACATGCTCCACCGTTTTTGGATGTCCAGGAAATAGTTGCTTCTTCAGCGAATGTCCAGTCAGAAGTACCGTCCTTCTTCGCTTACTGAATTCGTTTAGCCCTTGATGGATGGCTTGATATCCTTCCTCACCTTCTTATCCAGCCTACCTAAAAATTTCTTCCAATTAATATCCAGGGTTTGCTTTTTATTATTGTTATTTAGTATCTACTAATTCAACGTAGACGTACTGACAGACCACATACATCTCCTTGTTAGAAACTTGCCTAAATGAAAAAGATTCGATGCATAGGAACATTTAAATAATTAAAGACACAATTCAAGTGTTTAGACAATCAAATAAACTCAGAGATATAGTAATTATTCTTAAGATTTTGAGTAATATACGTAAGCAATTAAAATGTTCTCTTATTTTATCTCTTGGATGATAAGAATCACAGTATATAACGAGCAGTTTGACAACTGTCTGACTATCCAACATGTTTAAACTGTTGTGTATTCTTCTCGTCACAGGCCATGCCTTGGCCGATACTGTTGTTTTGAACCAGGTTGTTGACCAAGCA
>NW_027115239.1:1240674-1269395 GCF_000696795.3 Halyomorpha halys | reverse complement strand
TAATTATGTAAACATTGTTTTTAACAAGTTTGTAAATAAAATTACTATTTTGTAAATAAAATATAGAACTGAGAAATAAGAAATATATTTTTTTTTTTTACTTCATTTTAACCTTTCTAATATTTAAGCTAAGGAATATATATTTTTATCATTACATATAACAGAAACATTGAGATAAATCAGGCTGCTAGGTCAAGTCTAACTACTTCTCTTGGCATAAAGACCGGAATCCTGGTATTAAAATTTGATAGTTTTTATTATAATTGAATTTCAATTATTTATAACCCATTATTTTAATTAGTGTTTTTTACAACTACAAAAATTTTCAAAAAGCCACAAACGTTTCATTACTAATAAAATGGAAAATAAAAACATTTATTTATCTTATTATTCCTAATATATTGAGCATTTTCCTGATTTTTTAAAAATATAATTTTGTTTATATTTATCATATCTGAACTTGTACACATTAGAAAAAATCGGTAACATATTGAGTAATATTATTTCTCGTTACTAAATTTTAATATTTTTCTTAACTCCGAATTGCAGAAGCAGGCCTACGCCAACTTTCCAAGAGCAGATCTATGCAGTAAGATACCGTTTTAATAGTTAAAAGTTATTTCTTCATAATTGTGTTTACAAAATGTGATCAAGTATCATAATTTGAAGTTTGGAATGTTTGTAAATAAACAATGTTGAATTATAAATAAATATTTGGAATGTTTAGTAAAATTCGAAAAAAATATATATATTTTTTTTAAATGATAGAACTTCCTTCACTTATTCTAATATATGGGATAAATATATTTTATGACTGTTAATGGGAGCGGAGTAGCTCAATGAGTAAGCGAGTATTCAGTTTACTTTAGAGGTAAGCCAACCCGTGGAGCCCTCCTAGAGTACACCGAGCATCATTAATAAATAAATAAATCACCTCCTTCCAAAACTGTTGTTCAAGAATAGTTCTTCCTTACAATGTACTTATCCTCTGACCCTTCATGGGTTGTAGAGGTTCAGATTTTTTTCTTTTTATAATTGCTTGCAGGGGAGGTGGAATTGTTGTAGAGTAACTACATATCGTGGCATAAATTGAGGATTAAAATTAAAATCTGGACCACTACAACCCACTAAGGGTCAGGGGTTCAATACTTTGTAAGGAAGTACTGTTACTAGACCAACGGTTGTGCAAGGAGGTGATTTGGATTAAGGGTACCCAATTTACGAAGCTGGGTGGACCCCGGAGAGCTCCAGAACCCGCAGGATTGACTCACGGCTACAGTGTAACAGAAAATAATTTTCTGCACAGCCTGATTAATAAATTAAGGATAATAAGTATAAATTTAATAAGTAGAAAAATAATATATTTACAATTAGTTGGGCGATCATATGCATTTTATAGGTCGTCGGAGCTATTAGCTCGATAGCTATGTCAGGAGGCCCCAAATTATATTCAGTTGCAATTCAAATGAAGCAATCAACAAATGAAATGAATAATATCCTACAAAATAATATGTCAAAAGTCCTATCTAACTTCAAACCGACAGAGACATCGGCCAGCTTTGCCAAAGATACTACTACAGAATGATTTTCCAAACGGAAAAATGGCATTGCCTTACATATTTATCCTGAAATAAAACAGGAATAGTATTCAATACTCCAAATTGCTGCCTTAATTGACCCAAAGTTATCCGTTATACTTCAAGAATTTCAAACTCTCTATTTCCTATTCATTTTAACAACAAAGAAATATTAGACTTATAATGAACAATAAATCAATAGTTGTTGATAATGAAGAATTTTTTATAAAACGATTGATTAACCCAGCTAAAATGGATCATAATTTAAAATGAAGCGATCAAAAAATGAAATGAATACTATCCTACAAAATAATATATTTATGCATCACGGGACTATAAAAAATGTACTCCAAAGGTTAGGTTTGAGATAAGTCTTGCCGATGCATTTTCTAATAGCCACCACGACTCAAGATTAGCCCAAGTACTCAGTTTCAGACTTCAAATTTACATCCCACATGACGGCCTTAGTAAATCGGACAGCAAAAGAGTAAAACTAGGATAGAAGAGGAACGGAAAGGGTACGTGTCTTTCATTGTTACCATAAGACTGGAGGGAACCTATCTCCTTTGCCAAGGAAAAGGATACACTAGCAGATAGTGCCGGTCTCTTGATAGCTGAAACAAGTATGAAAGGAACCAGTTCCCAAAACTTGTGGGTATAAGGAAAAAATGGTTAGATAACATTCTAAAAATATTTGTTAGTGAAGTAGAGCCCAAAGGGACTCAAAAATAATCTGTTGCTAGCCTCAACAGGTACACACCCCAATAGACATTGACAATGGATTCATTTGGGCTCATCCAGGAGGTTTCTGTGAACTAGGTTTTATTGATAAGATACACTATAATTTGATATTTATAGAGTAATACAGTTTTATAAACATAAATTAAAGATAATAATTAATGTTACTACTTTATATACAAAATCATACTAAAAAAAAAAGAATAAAACATCTGATTGCATGGTCAATGGTCGACGTTAGTACGTACACGCAACTAGGTACTGTTATACAGGTAATATATTTATTTTGCTTCATCAACTGTGGATCAACCACTAGGAACACCAAGCCTCAGTATTGTCTTACCATTCCGAACCGAAACTTATCGATATGGAGATTACGGGTGGTCATCTACTGGAATTGAAAACACCGAACCGTCGTACTTCCATCTAATGACGAATCTACTTCATTCGTTCAGCTGAGAATCCGAATAGAGCGTCTATTAAAACCGAAAGCATCTGTCTGTTCCAAAAGAATAAAACTCGACCCTCCTACTAAAATTAGAATATCTTTGTTACGTCTATGATATCTCTCTTCCTCCACCCCCGTACATCAGAAATGATCGGTGAAGAGAGATAAAAAAAAACCGTATTAATTATATGTCTACATACGTAGTGGTCTCACGAAATAAAAACTCTACTCTCCCACTCCTGTTAGAATAGGCTGGTTACGTCATACCGATGATTACTGATAGTATTATCCCCCTATACGAGATATGTCCAGAGAGGGGGTAATGAACAATGTAATGAATACCATTTTAAACTGCTTCATCTAAAATAAACCTTATATTATTGAAAAACGTACGTGCAAATTACTGTTGAGTATTGAATAACAAAATTCAATTCAGTCGAAGATAAAATGTATTGTTTGTTGTTTATAGATATATGAACACTGTGCATTATATATTACATTCAGTATTGTTGGGTATGTAGTAATAATAATTTCAATATTATGCCTTCTAAAAAAAAAATGTTCAGTGTCACTAATTAAATTACCAATTTTAGCAAGATTATCAGGATCTTACCATTAAATATAGTGATTGGATGGTATTTCTGGATAGACAGTGAAAATGGTTTCATCAGAGTAAGGAATTTAATATTCAATGACACCAAAAAATATTAATTTTAAAGAACTACATATTTACCATAAAATATACTATATATTACATACGAGCATTTATTTTCTTTATGTGCCACTGCTATATTTACCTAGAATGTCTTTTTTTTCCAGTTTTAAAATTTTATCTGTCATTAGATTACAATGTTCCATTTTGTTAGTAATTACAAGTAAGTCTACGTTATTTATAACATTATAAATATTTTTTGGGCAGAACTTTTTATTTTTGATGTTATTTGATAATATACAACTGGCAATCTACTTTTTTTTTTTTCTTTAAGAACCAGTTTACTTATAGGAGAAATTATGACAAACTATCCTCGTGAGCTCGTAAGGCCCTCGTTCAAATGTAAACGCAGTGACGATCTTTAGGATGTACCTGTATCTGCTGATTACCCGTTTTCAGACCCAGTGTACTAAATATGGTGGTCCAACCTATCCAAGATAAACATCAGTCGTGGCCACCCTAAGCCCGTTCCTTCCGTCAATCCCCATCCTCGACTCTTCTTCTCTGGCGCTTGCGTGTATCATCCCATGTGCGCACTCGAAGAACGTACGTTCGCGTGGTTGACCCACCTTGGCGTACTGAACCTTGAGTATGGAGTCCAAGGAGCTCATTCTCCAGTGAAATATCTCCGCTCAATGTGTTTCGCTAATTTTTTCATTAATCAAATTGAATTGGGCCAACACAGTCACTGCGTACTGTCTACTGCTTTGCACATGATTTCTCTTCTACTGAAGCATATAAAACATATCCTCCTCAGGAGTCCACAAACTACCTCTATATGCCTTCTTCAACTTCCTCTTCAAAACTACCCATGAAGTCTTCTCATCAGCCTGAATCTGGTTTTAAAATACTTCTCTTAATTTTACATATCAGGGCGGCCTTTAGACAGATAGCGACCCTATCTAACAAATCCTCGAATACTTCCATCCGCTCCATAATCCTTTCACTGCCTTTGAGAATGTGCTTCAGTTTCACTATTTCACCTGAGAACCGCTTTAAATTGAATATGATCTTACTGAGAACATGAGACGTCGCCGTCCGCACCTTCTTGGCATATTCGCCTGAGCGGACGGTCTACGGCAGATGAAACCTCGGGAACCACCGGTTGAGATATCAGAATATTTTAGACTGCTGTTCTTACTAGTGTTAGTTGCTAGCCATTATCCATGTTAAAACATTAAAACAAAAAGAATTGGGTTGTTCAAAAAATTGGTTTAAAAAAATTTTAGAACAGTTTTCGACACCATTTAAGACAGATTAATAATTCTAATTTATTCTCCTCTTTCATAAATTAGCTATATTAGTTTACATGGGATTAAGGCTGACTGTATTTAGGCTGGTCTTATCATACCATAACTTACATATTCTCTCACACTGGGCTGCCCACTTTTTACATATTGATTAATAACCACTTTTATTATTTTAATACAATATGAAAACAATAAAAGTGGCTTAGATCGCTCGGCTATCGTGAGTGGTTGTAAATTATGCATTCAAAAAGATGCTTACATTTCTTTGCATGCATTTGGCAATTAATTAAAAAGATAAATTTTACCACATAACAATAAAAGTGGTTATTATTTCAATGATCCGAATCAATAAATAAATATCCAGCAGAGCGGTAATAAATAAAACGGTTCTATGCACCAAAGTGCCAATCCCACCCGCAGTGGACCATTCTTAACTCCATAAAATGCCTTTGGGCAGTACATGGATAAAAATGTATTGCCAGGATGTATGTATTGTATATATATACGTAATTCTGAAGAAAGTAGACATTTAAACGATTGCGGATGAAATAGTTTTAATATTGAGGTCCCGATGGATGATTTGATTTGTGACAAAGTAAGGAGCATTAAGGATTTTACGAAGGATTTTGGACTGTAAGGATTGGATTCGAGAGGAATTAGATGGTTTAGTGGAGCCCCATAGCTCAATTCCGTATGTCCACATAGGCCTTATAATAGTCATGTACATCAGTCTTTTGTAATCGATTGGAAGTTTGGACCGTTTGTCTAGTAAATGTTGTAATGGTCGGAATTGACGATCAGTTTCCTGTCTTTTCAGTCTTGTATGAGAATTCCATGTCAGTTGTTTGTCCAGATTTAGTCCTAAGTAACGGATCTGCTCAACAGGAATAAGTGTGGTATTATTAAAAGATACTGTGGGGCAAGACGAAGGTTTACGACGAAGGGTAAATGTGATTTGGTGAGATTTATTGGAATTTATTTTAATCCTCCAGTTTTGGCACCATTTTTCAAGGGTGGTGATGTGGGATTGGAGGGATTGGGATAAAATGGAAGGATCATTATTCACTGACAATAGGCATGTGTCATCGGCATACGTGGTGAGAATAGTGTTAGTGATCGGTTGGGATGTCAGCTGTAAACACTGTATAAAGGATAGGACCAACGATACTACCCTGAGGTACACCAGCAGACTGAGGAAACAGGGATGAATAAGCGCTGTTGTGATTTATTTGACATAATCTGTCTGAGAGATAAGAACGGATAGTGAGATAATATGTAGGGGGTAGGAATTTACGGATCTTGTATAGCAGTCCTGGGTGCCAGACTCGAAGAAAAAGCCTGTTCTACATCTAGAAAGACTCCCGAGCAGTACATTCCGCGCTCCAATGAAGACGAGTGGACGAGTTGACTACATCAACCACACGATGGCTTTACTGGATAGTGGAGTGGGATGTTCGGAATCCAAACTGGTGATCTGGGATTATGTGGTTGGAATCTAGGATGGGGTACAGGCGTTTTAAGATAAGTTTCTCAAGGATTTGTTAATTATATTTATATTTAATTTATGATCTATCCTTATTATTATATTTAATTATAGGCTATCCTTCGTTGTTATGCGGATGTTTGTTTGATTTAAAAAAAAAAAATCATTATAGGCAATCCACAGCAATAATGATGCTCTTTCTTTGCTTTTGTTCAATTGAAATCGAATCTCTCACTTTTTTACTCAATTTTTTTTTTAAACAATCTCCTATTCTTTTGGAACGAGGTGGGTAATTTATCGATTACCATCCACCTTGAATTAAAATTAATTGTTGATTTATTTATTTCTTAGTGTTCCCTGTTTTTTCTGATCTTATCAGAAAGAAACTAAATCTAAGGTGGATCTTATTGTTGACATAACATTGTTATAATCATAGTTAAATCTTTAAAATAAAATGGATTAGTGGATTTGAAAGCAAAAAATTTACAACGGTGCCAATACTTTATATACCTTTAGAATTTCCATTTATATGTATTATTATATTTTCACTTTCAAATATCCAACACATTAATCACGTTTTATGATAAAGGAGTTCTACTTTTATCATTTATATATATAAATGTAATATGTTTAAGGCAATCAAATCATGGCTATGGCTTTACTTTTTGTAGACAACATGGTGATGTATAATTTAACTAATTGTCTTGAATGATTATTATTTTTTTTAAGGCATGTATTTATAAAGACATTTTTTTTTCTGCCTTTAATAGATAACAGCTAAAGTATAAAAGGAAAAGAATTACAACTAAAGGCATATTCAATATGTTTCCCCTGCTTTGTCTTCTCCTCATCACAGGCTCTACCACGGACGTTTCTGATATGAACGATACCTTTGATCTAGCGTTGGAACAACTTAACACTATTATCAAAGTCAAGGGAAACACTGACATCTACATCCCATATATCAATCACGACTGGGTGCATCACCAGGGCCTGTTGAAGATATCAGGGTATTATCGCTGTTGGAACGGGTACATCAAGACTTTATCACCTTTAAAAAGGACTGGAAACGTAACGATGCGCACAAAAGAGAATCATTTCACTATGACGATGTTTCTAGGACTAAGTAAACTAGAAACTGGCTTTAAGCGCTGCCAGTTCAAGGTTAATCACCTGTTTTCGGTGTCACGTCGTTTCAGAGTTACTTTAACAAACAACACATTCAGTGCGCAGACCACCCTAGTTAAGAACTCTTCTTCATGCAATGCTCAGCTGGATCATGTAAGATTGACGAACCTTGGTAAAGTTAATGTTACCATGGGAAATAGTATTTTGCACTGGATAGAAAATAAAATTGTCGCTCGGTTTGCTTCTAGAGCTCTGGCCCATGTAATTGATACCGAACTACAGAAGCAAGTCCATATCCAGATACCGTACCGCTCCCAATTCTGTGGTAAAATGTGTTAGTTTAATGTTATGAAAACCCAACGTTACAAGAAGCTTTATATTGTAAGTGTTGACTGCATAAATGTTTGTATTTAGTTAATGTTCAATTTTGTAATGGTTTTACCCATATATCTTAACATATATGGCCTTTGCCAAAATTTGATTTTTTTTTTGTGACTATTTATTCCATTTGTTTCTCTCAAATAAAATTTAACACAAATAAAAAATTATTCAGAGAAACTGATAAAAAATATCTTGTATATCAGCACCAGATCGGAAATTATATACAAAAGGAATGTTTTTAGATGTTACCCTATCATTCGACAGAGAATAGCAGCAGGGACTTCTCTTTAATTTCAAGACTGTACTAACACACATATACAGCTCGACTCTACTTTATTTCTTTTGAAAACATTATTCATTAATACTCAATACTCGATTAATACTCGACTAGTGTTCATAACATAAACAAGCGAGATTGACGACGTATTGACCGTATAAGAAAGTTCAATATCTGCAGAATTATGTTTGATGGGAGAATAAGAGTTCACGCATTAAGATAAAACTCCAGTCCCTAAAGCTAATACTAAATCTAATGCAATTGCTATTCAGAATCGCAAAAATAATCACATAGAAATACTATAAACCATTGAGGTATTGTTTTTTATTGGAAATTACAAATCATGCGAATGCATCGAAATAGCATTGTAATTTGATAATAATAATTTGTGAAGTGAAATAAAAATTACAAATTTTTTTTTTGAGGATAAAAAATTACAATTGTATGATCTTCCATTTATTTATCATCAAATAAATACAAGTACAACTGTTGAGACGTAAATATAAAAGTATTCGAAATGTAAATTGTCTTTAGAAATTTCAAGGTGGGTCCGCTGCGTATAGTCAGCGAACCTTTTCCGTCGTTCAATCTATGAGTGAGGAAGGGTTACTCTGCTGTTGGTAGTAATGGAGACGCGGGTCAGACTGCAGAACCCAGACACCTCTTGGACACTACTTCAATCAAGGACAGCTTTTAAAAAATGAAATGATATTTTTTTTTTAATTAGTAATGAATGAATGAAAAAATAATATTATTCTTGGACAAAAGTCTACTAAGAATAGTTAACGTCTACTAACATTGTTAAAAAATTAAGGTTAATTGCCTGGCAGACATTTAAAAGTTTCAGTGTATATGTTGAAATAACATAAAAACCTTAAGTTAAATTATAATTTATAATAGTAATCAATAATGGCTGTATACATGGCTCACAATGATGTGGAGGTTTGGTCATGTAGTAGGTAAAGGAATAGGTGTTGTTTAAAGGAAAGGATGGATAAGGACTGACGAATGGAGATAAGAAAAGAATTCGAGAAGGAGATTGCCTGTTGGGACCTGGTGTTTAATGAATGGATGGATGATCGTACAGAGAGGAGATCAAGAATTATCATTTTTTAATTTTATGTTATGTGTTATGACTAAATTTTTAAGAATTATTAAATTTTTTAACAATACTATAGATATAAATAAAATAGAATAAAATCTCTATGTTAAAAATAGTTGATGTTCATATACCTGCGGTCTTTAAACCAAGGAACCTAATATGTTTTAACTTAGAGCCACCATGGAATCAAAATTATTCATAAATAATTGACCATTTCAATTAAATCTTTGTCATTATGTTAAAATAAAAAAGTCCTTTTGAAAAAAATAGTTGTACTAATTTCGAGCATTATTTGAAGACTTATTAGAGGCGGCGGTACTTGAAGCTTTTATTATTTTGTTGTTTGAGATAGCTCTCTAAATGTTAGTCCCTCGTTATTTTATAAAATTCTATTGATCGGGAATGATGTTAAAAAATTTATGAATTTTAAAATTTTTACATCATTCCCGATAATATTGTACAGAGTGAATTCTGTGATAGATCTTTATCATATTATATAATATGTTTCATACAATAGTTATAAATTACAAATGTAACATCTAGAGCATAAACAATTACCCTGAGTTAAATTAAATATTTTAAAATAAGATTTGTCTGTTCATGTTTGATTAGAATATATGATAGTAACTGGATTGTAATCATTTATGCTATATCCGGAGTTATCCTTTTAGACTTGATGATTTATATTACCAATCATTCTAGATTAATACATAAGGTTTTCTTATATCTTATTCTATGAAAGATAAAGCGGTTTTAGAAAATGAAGGAGATAAACAACGTTCCGCTGTTTCTTTTTTTAGCTGTAACATCTCGTTTTCTTCTTTACCTTAAGGATCTTTGACCAATTTTAGAAAACTCTGTTGGTAGTTAATGCCTAGGAAAAATACGAAAATAGTTAAACTAATATTATGCGTATGGACAATAGCATCGTGATATATATATATATATATTTTATTTTTTCGGTAGGATCTACAGACCTTGTGGACAATACTTTGGACCAGCCTTCTCCACACCTGGCTATCTAAGGCTACTGCTTTCCAGTTTGCTGCATGGAGCTCTTTCTATTTTTGTTGATTCTGTCTACCCATTATTTCATGTATTTCACAGGTTAACTCTATTTGTATGGGGGTTGCCCCATAAATAAATAAATTATTATTATTATTATTACACCTCATCTTACCAGTGAAGTTTGGAATTAACAATGGATTCCAAAAATTTATCTTTAAATCAAAATTTAGTTTTTAGCCTCCCACGTGATCTCTTGCCAGCTATACTAATTCATTGTTGTGTACTGGTACCTGAAGGATTGCTTCGAGCCACATGTCTAGCCCATCTTAACCTCCTTGCCTTCATATCATGAATATTGACTAAGCAGTCTCTGCAAGCAGTTCGCTGTTAGTAGTCCTCCTCCATGTGTTAAGGCTCTGATTCCAGATCACTTCTGTACGGAGGACTTTCCGTTCAAATCTCTATTCTACTATTTAGGGTACCTCTTAGAGACCAGGTCTCGCAGCCGTATACCAGATCTGTTTTTACCATGGAATTATACACTCTTAGTTTCAAATTCAGTGGATGCTTTATTATGGAAAAAATAAATCATGTTGAGTATTACCTTTTTCTACCTGTGGTATTTTAAGATTGCCTGCAATACATATCTGTTTATTGGGAATTGTCCATTCTGTATGGTCCTAATAGTAACAAGAATCCGGAGATGAGGGGCCTCCTACTGACTTTTATTGTGTTCTGTACCTCTATATATACATCTTCGATCAGCTGATCTACTCGATCACCTGACATTGAAATAACAGCTGACTAAGGCTGTATTACGAACCGTTTTACGATTTTCGTATTTTCGTAAACTTATACTATACAATAAAGTAATATAAAATACAACAACAATAACTTTTTACAATAAAGTATATACAATAAACAAAACAAAGGATTGACAGTTGAAACTCTATTACAAACTAAATGTAAAGCAAAACAAAAATAAAATCATGACTTTATAAAATAAAAAAAAAAAATAAAAAATGGAACATAATTTATTCAGTATATCGCCATAATTAAAGATAAACTAAACAAAAATTAAATCACCACTTAAGAAAACATAACACATAACATAAAACATAAGTTGAGAAGAGGACCTCCGTATTACTCTTGTGCAGGTGTTTCGGTCAGTCGGACATTAAGTTGTTCTATATGAACTGTCCTGCGCTTTTTGGGTTCTCGAATACTCTCAATAGTTATTACATTATGATCTCTTATTATTAACACCCTGGTGGTCCCTCGTATTACTGTATCTCTTTAACCATGATCCCAACTTTCTCAATACTATATAATTGCATTGTATCTACTTTCCATCCCCGTAAGGCGCCTGCTGGGGTACGCCACTTGGCGCTCTTCCCCATTGCCCTTCTGAGACAGCACCGCTTCTAGCGCCTACTCACTCGCATCTGTGGTTGTCGTGAACTGCCGATTAAAATCTGGAAAAGCGAGTATCGGCTCTTGTTGCAACCTCTCCATGCACCGTCTGATATTGTCCCCCAGAATCAGGGTGTCGATCATCTTCCTGGCTTTCTTGAGTAGGCTGTTGAGTGAAATGAGATACTCCGCCATTTCTAGAACAAACCTCTTGTAATAATTTAGAGTCCTTAACAACCTTCGAATTCTTTTTATGACACTAGGTTCCGCCATTTCCTAATAGCTGTAACTTTATCAGTGTCTGCTTCAACTCCCTCCCTAGAAATCGCGTGACCCAAAAATTTTATTTGTTCCTGCCCGAGCGCCGAATTTTCCCCCGATAATTTGAGACAAAATGTCTTATTCTCTGGAACACGTTATTTAAGTGTCGCAAGTGTTCAACCTCGTTCTTACTGAGCACAAGAAGGTCATCCATGTTAATCTGACAGACGGATTCGTCAATTTCCCTCAGAAACTCGTTCACCAAGCGCTGAAAGGTTATGGGGTCGTTTTTGAGTCTAAACAGCATCCTTGTAAACTTATAGTGACCCCTCTCGACAGTGAATGCCGTCTTATGTTGATCATTAGGTTGCATATTAAGTTGATGATAGCCCAACCTTCAACTCCAGTGTGCTTATTACAGTTGCCCCGCTTAGCCTACCTAAAATCTCTTCGAAGAGCCTGTCTAAAATGTATTCTTAAATAGATTGGTTGACTGGTATTTAAACAAGTGAAGTCGACCGGTCATGACACTGTGGGCCCCATGTCAACCTTCTCTCATAGGTAAGCTCTAAATAAGTTACTGTGCTTGTTTGTGGTATCAGCTGATTGTCAATGTAAACTGAAGGGCATGTTTTGTTTCGTAGAATAAATGTGACTTGTCATGATTAATCTTAATTTTCCATCGTGTGCACCATGTCTGTATATTGTTTAGACTATGGTGTAGTGTTTGTGTGACCTGTAAAGAGTCTGTGTTTCTCGAAATGATAACAGTGTCCTCTGCATACGTCGCAGTTAGTATGTTGTCGTTTGTCACTAAGTCGTCTGTGAATATGAGGTACAGAAGTGGGGCCAGGATAGAACCTTGAGGGACACCTGCAAATATTGGTTTTATCAATGTCCATTGAGCTTCGTCGGACAGAAAAGAAATGGCCATGAAGAAATGATTGTAAAATTAAATAGTAGGTACTTGGGAGAATTGGATTAAGTTTAAAAAGAAGGCTTAGGTGCCATACCCTATCAAACGCCTGAGTTCCATCCAAAAATGCTCCAGAAGCGTATTGTTTTTGTTCAAATGCAGAGGAAATAAAGTTCGTGACCTTGTGTAGTTGTGTTGTGGAATGTAATGTGCGAAATCAAAATTGGTGGTGGGGTAATATGTTTTGGTCAGTTGGTATGTTTATAATACGTTCATGTAAAAATTTTTCAAAAATTTTGGAGCATACTGGAAGAAGATGATAGGTCTGTAGGAATCGTGTCTATGTTTGTCTTTGTTAGGTTTATGGATCATTAAAATAGTGGGGTATTTCTATTGAATCGGAATTTAGTTGTCCGTAAGATAGCGTTGAATAGGGTTGTAAGAAATACTAAAGGTTTTATGGGAAAGTACCTCAGCAGTAATAAGGTACCAAGAGTCTTCTTTTTAGGCATTTTTACAATCTGTCTTAATACTTCAGAAGGAGTAAAGCATTTAGGTGGAAGAGGAGAATCTAAAACTTTCTGCACATTAGCTTCGTATTGTATGTCAGTTAATTCTGTGTGGTGTTGAAAGACATTAGAAAGATAGCCGGCGAATATTTCGGATTTCCCTTGGTCCGAAAAAGCCCAGGAACCATCATCTTTTCTCCACGGAACTGAGAATTCATGTTGTTGTAAGATTCGCTTTGTATGTCTCCATAAAATATTGTCATCAGTCGTCTGGTTTTCCAAATATCTGGCAAATTAGTTTGTTTGAAATTTCGTATTTCTCTTCTGAGATCATTGTTTAATTTGTTATAAGTTCGTCTAGCTGAAGGTAGCCGGTGAGTTTGCCATTCCTTTCGTGATCTTCTCTTGGCTCTGATTAGATCCCTGATATATTAGGGTAAGACGGCGAATGTGGCAAGATGAGGTCTTACCCTAAAGACCTTTTGACACTTGTGAGTACCATGCGATTTCTGAACAGCTAAAGTGAAGAATTCAACCGCTTCTTCTAAATCCTGTTCTGATTTTAGTACTATAGGGACAGTCAACTCCGTGTTTAGATATTCACTAAATAGGTCCCAATCCATGAAACTGTGGGTCAGCGATGGTCTTTTTTCAGTAAGGAATGTCTATGCTTCAGGTTCACTGGTAAATGCTCTGAGCCAAGGTCTGTTTCTGTTGTAACAGTAATCGGCAGGGACCTCAAATCTTTTGCTACAAAAATGTCTAGTCGTGTTTTTTATGCCGACTTTGGAAAGTAGGTTTATCTGGAGCAAAGACGTCTAAGGACAGATGACGAACCGTTTGCCTGAGTTTCTTGCCCCTTAGTGTACATAATCGTGAACACGAGTGAGTGTGTTTTGCATTGTAGTCGTATACTGTTAGAAATGTTCTACTAAGTGATTTGAATAAATCAATGAACATTTGTTCAGTAATATTATATTTTGGTAGACAATAAATGGAAGCTAGTGATAGGTTGTTGTATTTTGTCTCTAATTGTATGCTAGTAATTTGGATCTGAGCCGTCGATTTTATGTGAATATGATAATGTCTGAGGGTAGATTTTATTAATATGGCTGTCCATTCAAGGGCAGTATGATCGGGGTGGTCTGTCCTGTATAAGATATTGTTGAGTATAGAAAGTTTGTTGCGTGGTGTGATATGTGTTTCGTTAATAGAGCAATTTCAATACGTTTTTTATGAAGATAAATTTCCAGTTCTGTTTTATGTCATAGTAGTCCGTTGGTGTTCCAAAGGAGGATTGACAGGGAACAACAGTCAGAGAACTAGTGTCCATAAGAAGCGGTTAATGTTTGTGATAGTTGATTAAGTAGGCTGAAAAAGGTCTGGATGAGTGAATTCAAATTTTGAAATAAATTTAAGTGTTGAAAAGGTTCAGAACCAGCAGGTGGCACCAGTTGATTACTGCCTCCTCTCATACCTGGCATTATTTAATTAATATTTATTTTATATTAGTTTAAATTTCTCATGTTTTTCAGAATTTCTCATGCCATTACAACTCCTCTGGATATGTTAATTGAAAGTGTTATATTATAAAAAAAACAAGAATATAAATATTTTAAAATAAAATAGGAAGCATAGGTGATTTATTGATTGAGAAGAAATATAATTTAAGTTAGAAAAAAATTATTACAATTTTCAATTATTTGGCTTTTTTTTCTTCACTCTAGTTTAGGCTCGGTGATCTATTTCGGGTCCTACTTCTAGTTCTCCTATCTTTAGCTAAGTCCATTGTTCATGCTAGTCAACTGGGCAAACGTTGGGAGAGCTGATTGAAAACTTTTTTTTCAGGAGAGAAAATATCCCTGAATTGTTTATATTCCGTCGGCTTACGAGCTGAGGTCTATGATGGAAGAATGTGTAAGCGGGATTCTTAGAAAAGAGGTGTAGAAGGAACTATGATCAAAAACTATTTTCTTTTTTTTAAATAATCATAAATTATTTTTCTCAACGATTCTATATATTGTTGTGGTACTGAATTTCATGCACAACTCCTCGCCAACCACTGGTGTCACATCGAACATATGTGTAATATGGAATCATAATTGATGTAATATTTCGGTAATGAAGAATGAAGAAAGAATCAAAAAAATGCATCGAAACGGTTACAAAAAGAATCACTTTTAAAGCCACGAGAGATTGGAATACGATACTTCGCATTGATATAACTAGTTACTTTATTTATCAGGAAATTTTCGAGTTGTCCCTTAAGTTTTTTCTGTACATACCTTCCCATTGCACCAGGAGCTTGAACCTTTATATTGCTGATATCTAGGAACTTAACACTGGATGTAAAAGTTTCACATTTTCCGCCTTCCTTTGTAACCGTTACTTTCACCTGCATGGAATTGGATTGAGGATCCATGGTGAGTTCTCCTCCAAAATTATATATGTGGAAAAATTTGTACGCAAAGGGACATTGGAAATGTAGGATGTCCATTCGCAACGGTATAGTGATGTTTATGACATTATTTTCTCTAGTGTAGTTAATTAAACCGGTTTTTCTCAGAGATAGTAAAGATTTTACCGTACCTTCAACACAATATAGCTTTGAAGAGAATCTGTGGAACTTATAGTCAAAAGTCGTACCCGTAATATTTAGTTCATCAATTTTCGCATACTCCACATATTCGACTACCGACGTTAAGACACCGTCAACGGCTTCTTCAGCTGCAAGGTTTATCTGTCCAAATGCGAGGCTTAAAAAACTCAGAAGACACAGGATGAATACCATGCTTACGAGATGTTAGAACACATGTTTGTTATTTTTATACCAATTATCTTATCACTTAGGTATTATACGATTATTGTAAAACATAACGTGACTGATGGTGGAATTAATCAATGTAATCGTTTTCATCATTATCTTAAAGCATTCCTCTGTATATGTGTGAGATATATGACATTTACAAGTTTAAGTTTATTGTTGTAAACTTCGTTATAAATATAAATTTTATAAGTAAAAGAGCAAACAAATGTGGGCAATATCCGCGTATCTGGCCAGAACTATTTATCATTCTTGAAATGTTTGTAATTAATTTTAATGGTATTTATGTTAACCCTCTGGCATCACACTTAAAATTAAGAGACACCAACTTCACATTAGGGTCCCTTATACCCCATTTTTAAAAATGATGCTCAACATCCTAAATGAGTTCTAAAAGTGAAATATAAAGGCAGGAGTCATTATAGCTCATAGAATAAAAGTGTATTGGTAGACACCAAAGTTTTTGTTATTTATGAGCTTCATTTTGAACACACTTAATAACCTTAATATTTGATTCTTTAAAATAATTAATTTTCTTTTACATCAGTGTTTGCAATCTCAGAAGCCCGATACGTTCCTTAAGACCTGGATCCCTTTACTGCATGTTTATACTTTTATAAAGCAAATCATAAGACATTTTTGAAATAATTTAATTTAATAATATAATTTATTATTATAGAAAATTTAGTCCCTGAAGGGGTATGTAAAGGTGAGAGAATGGTTGTTTCTCACGATTGAAGTCTCATGCGCCGCTGATGTGTCTGGTCCAGGAGTGCCGCCTTCGTCTTCTCGCGTCTTGTTCTAGATTTCTATGAGGTTGTGGTGGTGTCACTTTAACTGTTCCCGTGGTCTTTCCATCGAACTCTGACCAGCATAAGAGAGGTGTGTTTGGCGGTCGGACAAGTGACCAGGTTGTCGAGACGTATGACGAGAGCCTGAGACGTCATGTTGTAACAAGTGATTCACTTCTTGATTTTACATTGAGGGGGGCACCAAAATGAGATTGAATAAATTTAATTTAAATTCAACAATTAGTTTTTTGAAGTCTCACAATTACTTGTTAGTATAAATCTTTCACTGACTCTGATTATTGACACTGAAGTTATTTTTCCGTTAATCACCTAACATATTAAAGGAACGACTTCGCATTAAAGAGCATTGTTGATCGAAAAATCGAAGGTATTTTATAAATACAGTTCATAAAGCTCTTCCACTGAAACTTCTTCATTTTTGTTACTTTGTTCATAGCAAGTTGGTGTCAATAATAGAAGCTTGAATTTGTAATTTATTTATTTTTTTTTGGTCCAAATGAATTTAAGTAATAAAAAAACAAACAGAGTTCCTGTGACTGTTCTTTCTAGTTTCTCTCTTTGTACATTAACTCATATCAGTTGAAGATATGAGAAAGCTATAACCATCCTACACAAAAGTCGAGTGTCTTCATTAAACTGTTTCGAGAAATTATGTGAACACAGCCCTCTAGTGATGCAAATATTAATGCTCTATATAAAAAAGTTATCTTCCATTCAAAATAATAATATTAAAATCTGAACAAAGCTCCACAAGTCTTCTCCTGTGTTGTATTTGTGAAATTTAATTTTCTTTCACTGCTAATTCTCTTGTAGCCCGGGATGTTCCAAAGGACCGGTCTGGATCAAGATGCATTTAATACTCCAAACCTCTATCTACTACATATGATTGATATTCAAGTACTTCACTTGATGCGTTATGTTTATTCCGCGGCCCAATACTCTTATACCTAATATCTAAGGCATATATATCGCTGGTTTATTTTAATAGAGGCACGTCAAACAAAAAAAGGTTTTTATTTTATTTTTTAACAGACGTATTCCAAATATAGTATACTGGGGTTACTTTCACTAGTAAGGTTCCCAACAAACCGTACCAAAACTAGTAGGGCTGTCACAATGTGATCTCAGTCTGGTTTACGGAATATGTCGAATACAAAATATTTTTTTGTTACTACTAAAGAAAATACACAGTTACATGATCTGCGATGAATTTATTAGAAAATAGTAACCAATTTATAGGCATATACCCCTTCGCTAGATGATATTATACAAATCATTATACTACGAAGCATCAATCATTGTATGGGACTCACTTATTTTCATTTATGCTAAGCAGAGTAAACTAATAAAAATTAATAATTTTCAGAAATACTCTGGAGAATTTTATCCAACTAAATTCCAAGAAACATTTCTAAAATCAGAGCTGATTTCAAAAATTTTACTTCTATTTCCTACATTTTCAACTGCTTAACCAACTCTACGGAGCGAGTTTTGGAAATTGTTGTAGAGGTTGGGAGGGGAAAAAAAAACATTAAGTACCTAAAACAATATGATTAACTATTTTTTTAAATTTTGTCCTTGATTTACTATCTTGTACCGAGGTTTTTGTACCCATGGGTGCAAATAAAATGTATTGTGTTAAGGGATTCTGAGAGAAAAACCTGCTCATTTGTCGATTTGTAAAAATTTTGAGCCAGAGTCTTAACAGATTTTCAAATTTGCTGGCGGAAAATATTCTATGATATTCCGTTGCTGGTTTTTTCTAAACCACTTGAGCTCAAAAATACTTAAAAAGAGTAAATTCTGCTCATCTGTTGCTTTGGAGTTATATTTTGTGCGAACTGCAGAACCAATTTTTTTATTCCATGTCTCAAGTTACTCTGTGATATTTCATGTGTGTTTTGAAACAATTTGTGCTCAAAATACATAGAATATATTTTATAACCTTCTTTTATTCAGCACAAATAACGGTCCAGTAACCTACCTCTACTACTTTCCACTCAGCTACTCTCACTTACTCGGTTTGTTTATCACTTTTTCATTTCTGGGTAAATATTGCTGACTTAATTTTAAAAAAAATGTAGTAAAATTGTAACAATCTTTTATTTTATCAGTACATTATTGATAATTATCATGAAATAGGCCAACGAGGATATTTCATTTCAAAATGAAAAAGACCCAGCATCAACTCATAAAATTAAAAAAAAAAATCATAAAATTGCACTTCTTTGGAAACCAAGCCTCAAAACTATGTTTATTGAATTAAATGATCAGAACAAGATCGAGAATAATTTGTAACCAAAGAAAATTCGATTGGATGATAAGTTCTAGTGATTCTGAAATTTCAAAATATCTGGTATTTTATACATTCCATTAGTAATTAATATGCGACATTAAAAGACCGCTTGTTAAACAATTTTGGCAAAACTGATACTAAAAATTCCAAAAACTGTTATCAGTTATGAAGATTGTGGTGACAGAAAACCTTATCAGCTCTTAAATCCAATAAAATTTATTGGTCGAAATAAAGTAACTAATGAATTTTTAAAAACATTGCGGTTATAGCGGCTTCCCAAAAACTCTTACGCCAGTTGCAGTTAGTGTTAAAGCTTCAAAACACCCTTCGTTCACTGCACGAGTAGGCACTTTTTCTCAACCTGGATAGCAACCCGAACTTAAAAATTAAACAGTAAACAATTCGCTGTTTCGATGCAATTTATAATAATCAAAATAGTAAAGCAAATTACTACAGGCTAGAGATAAAGATGGGATCAAGCATTTAAAACATATATAAAAACTTAATAATCCAAGAAATCTATAGGTCATTCCTCGATTTTTGTGCTTTTTCAGTTATAGAGATTTTGAAAGATGATCGGCTATCTGGCTGTGAACAATTTTTTTCTCTTTTGTTACTTTCCTTGAAGCCAAGGTTTCCTTCCAGCTTTCAATCATTAATCGCTGACTAGTAATAAGATATATAACAGTCATTTCGTCATTCCCTAGCCCTTTTTACAAAGCTGAGGCTAAGACTTCAAATAATATGGTATAAGTTTCTTTTGAAGAAAATTGAAAAACATGTGGCTGGAATCTTTTCAAAACTATCTCTATTATTGGTACAAAACATAACGTTAATTTTAGATGGAACAAATCAATCACTAGAACTCATGTCATTTTTATTTAATTCTTATGTAATTTATAAAACCCCCATACGTTTCACAATTATGAAATCTAAAAATTACTGAATAACCTAAAAAAAAAAAAAATGGTCACCGTTTGGATATGGAGTGCAGTAAAAAGGAATACAATTTATTTTTGAATCCTCAAAACAACAAGGATTATTCACTTCTCACCACTCAAGACAAAATAGCATCATAAGGTGACATTTTTACGAATTTCTGGATAAATATACAGGATATTCTGTCACATACACGATTGTTCTAAAAGTGATAGTGGTGTTGGAGTCACAGCAATAATAGATGACTTCTTAGTCCAAACAAGTCTGCCCGTTCAGTTTTATTTATCATGATTCCAAGAGACAAGGACATCCCGGGCAATTGTAAAGCTGACCAAGCGGCAAAAGCTGCATCATCTCACCATATCATTGCTTTGATTGCCTCTACATCGTCCTTTATGTTTTGATGACATTATAAATATTAAATAATTGGCGGAAAACTGGGACCAACACAACAGAAAAAGAATTGAGAATGCAGTAATATCCCAAGCTGCAGACGGTACGAAGCAGTACTGACTAGACTACAAATTGGACACACTCAACTACTGTTACTGGTGGTATAATTTAGTGGGAAGACCAGTGGTTCCCAAAATTTTTTTGTCCTATCACCCCCTTTCCAGGGAAAATATTACTTAGCGCCCCTGGAAATTAATTTAAAAAAAAAATAGCAATTAATTGGAAATATATAGGTATTAATGTTTCTACTTTTTTCGTAAAATATAGCAAAGAAAAACAAGTTAAAACATTCGAAATCATCTTAATGAGAAGGATGAACCGGGTGTGCTGCTATAAATTTAGTAATCCTCTGCTCTATTAGAGTCAGCTGTAATATTGTTGACCGTACAACTTGTAGTTATCATCGCCCCCTGAATCACTGCAGCGCCTACCAGGGGGTGGTAGCGCCCACTTTGGGATTCATTGGACAAAACCATCATATAGTTTGTGTATCATACCACTAGATTTTAACAAATACCAAGGTATGTATGTAACAATGTCTGTCAATACAGACTGCAGGAATTTAATAGAAACCGGATTACCATATCATTTGGGAACTTTATTAAAAGATAATAGTCCTCACCTTCCGGAAATATCTGATTACCTTAAGAAAACAAATATATAGGTATACATATAACAAATTTTATGTAAAATGTATGTAATTGTAATTTATTCAAAATAAATAAATAGGAGGTTAGAAAAAAATATATAACAAATTTTACTTATTTATGTCTTTGCTGCTTCAATTAAGGTCACTTACTGTTATCGAATGCTTTTTTTTCTCTATTTTATATTTTTTAAATATTAATTATTGCTACCATATCAGCATATATATTATAGAATAGATATATTGACATTAGGAATGTTTCCAAGATTGAATATTAGTCAGTATGCTTAGGCAAACATCACCATCGCTGTAAATTCCTTTATATGAAGAAAAAAAAGAATGGAACAACAACGTATGGTTTATTGCTGAGCAGGATAATCACCCAGTGGTGGGGCATTTGAAATGTTACTTGTTATTATTATTTTTTGTATTAATTTTATTTATTTCTGTAGTACATGGAAGTAGGTAACATTCTTTTCATAGAGATTAGTTTTTTTTTTTTTTTTTTATTGGTGCGTCAGACCATGGAGGTCCAAGGCCTCGCGCGATGTACTTAAGTAATACATCACGCGTCTCATGACGAGGTTTTCATAGGGTGGGTCCGTCACTCCCACGCCTATTTTCGTGAGTGCCACCCATTGGCTAACGGGCCTCACAAATGCCCTGGGGGAGATTGTGAGTGAGTATTGCATAATTTTTTGCTTGAAAAAATCCCGGGGAGGGCCGGTCTCGAACTCGCAATCTATGGGTTGGCAGACAGGCGCATTACCAGGCAGCTGAGAGATGTAAATCTAAGTTTCTATAACATCTGCTTTTAACCTATTCTCAATCTCTAGTGCAAACTGAATTTTAATTCAATTTCTCCATAAAACTATTTCTTTTTTTATTAAATTTTGTCTGAGTTTCACGATTACTAGTTTTTTTTATCCAATCTGCTTGGTCCTAAGCTCGCATGTTAAACCATTCCGACATTTAAAACCAATATATAATAAATTCGATTTTGCGTTTGTGGATGTGGTAACTTTTATTACTGGTCATCGGCTAGCTTAAAGCGTCTTTGAGTAATATTTTCATCCAGGTCGAAGTTATTTATCATAAATCCATTACAATTCGAATTTAACTACTTCATTGCTGTCGTTAAAGGTATGCTTATCAACGCGATTTTAAACCAACGGTCATGAAATATGATCAGATACCACTAAAAAACTTTATATCCCTCAATAAGGAAAACGATCTATTTCAAATCACTAACTCTATCGTAAAAATTCTAAACCAGCGAATCTCTTACATTGCTACGACATCTAAATTGTATAGCTTAATCTAATTTGTGACCAATTTTAATTCACCTGCTGTATTCAAATTGCAATACCTATTCCTCAATTTATAAATTCCCCGTTTTTTAATTAAAAAATTCCCGGTAGAAGTCCCTACAAAGTAATTAGCTAACTCGATTTAATTGAAATTACTAAATTAAGAGAAGTGGAAATGAGATGAAATAAAGCAATCAAAACATTTCGTTTATAACTATTAAAGCACAATAATACAAAAAGAAACTTGAAATTTGATTATATTATGTGATACATATAACAATGTAAAAAACAAAATCTATAAAAAAACATGATTTATTTTAGAGCTAATTACCACTCCATAACTGTCCTATTGGCTATTATTGATAAGTTTTGCAAAAAACATAAATGTAAATTACTTGGTCAGCTCTCACTATCCCAGCACAAGGATTGTTATTCTAACACTCATGTGCAGTAGACTGTAACCAGGCGTCTTATGAAAAGTCGTAGCAACACACACAAACAAAACTGCAGACGGTCACACCCAAACGAAGGAGGTAAGACCACTTAGGAAGAATGCTGTTAAATCAGAGGGAGCAGTAACTACACCTTCTTTGGTGGGCGATAAAAGGAAGAACAAGAAGAAAACCGCACAACCCAATGCACAGGTTGTGCATCATAATGTAGATCGCCCTTGGAGATGAACTGCATCAATGTGGAGAAGAACAGGAGGAGCTATGACAAGATGTACGAAGAAGATCGAGGAAGAAATCTTGCCCTAAGCCACCGAGGCCTGATGCAGTCATTGTAAAAATACCGTGGAGCCAGTTCTGCTCAGATGTCCTGAGAAAGGTGAGAGAAGATCCTGCGATGGTGGAAATGGCCTCATCAATCACAAAGGTCCGGAAAATTAATAAAGACGACCCTAATTGGACTGGAAGAACGAACAGTCTTTTGTTGCAATAAAAATAATGGAGGATGTGCTTGGCGAAGGGGCAGAAATGCGGACTTGGGCGAAGAGTCAGTGCCAATCACACTAGTAAAATCCATCCGTAAAGCCTATGGCGGTAAGCAAACGGCGGTCATTTCACTTCCAGTTCTCCAAACTAGGAAGATTATGGCTCAAGGAAAGGTCCGAGTAGGACTGGTTGTTAACCGTATACGTGAAAGGCTCAGAGTTCCAAAGTGATTCCATTGCTGGGAATATAGACACATACTTTGAAACTGTGTAGGAAGGGATAGGACCTCCCTATGTCGAAACTGTGGTAAAGCAGGTCACAAAGCTAGTGATTTTGACCAGAAGCGCTTTATGTGCTGGAAATGGAGATTCTGACCCCTCCAGTGGAAGTAGTAAGTTGCCAACTTTCCGTTCAGCATTAAAAACAATGACGCAAATCCAACAACATCGTAGATGAGAATACTACAGTTGAGTACCATTGGGAAGATGCCCAGGATCTCCTTTAGCAAACGGTATGGGAACAGCACATTGACGTCGCTATTCTCTGCGAACAAAACAAAACTCTGAATGGCAACTCATGTGTATCCGATGTAAGAGGTAAAGCTGATATTTGGGCCTATAATTCCCAAGTGAATCCAGGAAGTGAATACCACATCGCACTCCGGCTTTGTATGGGCGAAGATCAACGACGTATACATCTTTAACTCTTACGCCTATCCCAGTACCACAATCGAAGACTTTGCAAATTCGTTGGATCGGATTGTATTAGAGGATAGTTGCCATAACCCAGCTATCATAGCTGGTGATTTCATTGCATGGGCAACGGAATGGGGAACTAGAATAACAAATCGACGTGGTGAAGTTCTTCTGGAAGCTGTCATCTTCCGGATAGCTGCGAACATTTAACATAACATTTGAAGGATGTCTTCCTCTGTCGTCCATCTCTCGCCTCCAAAAGCTTTCTTTAGTCTATTCTTGACAATGGGCCATGATGTTTCTGCGTCGACCAGAATTTACTTCAGAATACTCCTCTTTATCCTGTACACCAAGACCGCCTTCAATGAGTCCGCGTCTGGTTTGTTAAGAAGCTCTTCCACTACCCTCAATTGTCGCTTTAAGACGGTCACCTCCTTTGAGAAAATGGTTCAATTTACCCATTTCTCCAGTAAACCTTTTTAATCTGAAATTCCATTGCGTTGGTCCTGTGACGTTGCAGTGCGAATTTTCATCCATTCAATAGCATTTCATTGCGCTGCAGTAAATGTCATTGACTACGAAAAACAAATAGGAAAGAAAAACAAAATATGTAGTTCTTTCGTTTACAAATTTAAAAATAACTTTTAGACTATGCATTTGTTGCCGGGTTTCGCCTCTAGTTAAGTGACAGTGAAGAGAGACAAAAAAAAAAGTAAAAAGAGGATATATGAACGCTCTGTGAACGAAGAAACAAGACTAACGTTATTAGGTCTGGTCCTTTTTCCTCGTTTCTCGCTCACATCGAAGTAATAGTCTCAGTCCGTAAGTTGGGGCCATATCAGCTGATCGAGCAGACTTCCACTTCAAGACTTATGGACGAATTGTTGAGGGGAATAGACTAGTCTGTGTGTCAGATATACATGGACGACTTACTGGTTTACGCGTTCCAACCTGGAAAGATCCACAATCTCAATGTGGGGAACGCTGTGATGTGGGATAAAATACGCAGATTATGGAGAACCGAGCAGATTGGTAGGGCGCAACATCTCGAGCCTCACCGAAGCTCTCAAATTTACATGTTACTTCATTTTGTAAAGACATATTGTTATTTTTATATATTATTAATGTTTGTACATAACACGATATCGATAAAATGATTAATGATTGGAGAAGTTTGTCGGGGAGTGCGGTCAGCAAAGAACAACATAAATAAACAAAACCATATTTACTTATTTTATGCCGACGTTTCAACCTGAGTTTCAGGTCTTAATCAGGGGTTATGGCGTAGGAGATAGGCTTGCAACTGTGTAATGCAAATGCTTAATAAACTGCAAAATGATTAATAAACGATACCAAAACAATGCACAAAGCTATCTCAAGCAGAAAAGTTAAGACCGCTTCTCGGTCACACCCTATGCCCTAGGCCTATAAATAATGGGCTCAAAATCCCCAATTCGATCTTTGATCCACGCCCTACCTCCTTCAATCCGCTACTTCTCTCCAACAATCTTAGTCTGTCTGCATCATCTCGGCAAATAGAACTGGTACCTTTCCTTAACGGCTACACTGGTCCGTCCGCTTCATCTCGGCAACTAGTAAGCTGGCTCCTCTCTTAACAGTTCTAGTCCGTCCGCTTCATATCGGCAACTAGAACTGTTACTCTACATCAGACTCTTTCTTACCTAGACCTCCTCTACCTACGTCAGTGTCCCCTAGCACGGCCGTTCCTTTCTTCCTAACTTATTGAATACGCCTTGTCGAGGGCCTTCTGTGGTTATCAGGCTTGAGAGCCACCTAAGACTAAGATAAGCTAATCGTCGGGATCACCACTTGTCGAGGTTTCTGAAAGTTAGTAATTATAAGGAGTTGTGTTTTTATCTTATTATTATGGTTTGGCATTGAATCCTCAAAAGAGTGTGGGCGTCGTCATAAATAAAGGAGAGCTAGAAGAACGGAGATAGCATTCTAACAATGAAAGAAGGTGAAACTATAAAATATTTAGGATGCACATTCTCGGGAGAGCTGCAGTTCAACGAGGATTCGGTGACAAAGTTGAATAAGAACCTGGATAAGCTCGTCACCTCGTGCTTGCTTAAGCCCGAGCAGAAGGTCAACATTGTCAACCAATATGTGTTCCCGGGTCTTACATACCCTCTCCAAACTGTTCCCCTCACAAAGCTGCGTCCTGAAATCCTAGAAGGCATCGACACAATGATTCGCAGAAGTGTTAAAGCCATTATAGGGCTCCCTGCGAACAGCTCCACGGCGATGTTGTATGCTCCGAGGAGGTATAGAGGTCTAGGCTTGATCCGCTGCCAATGGGAGGCTCCCCTTCAACACTGGTCCATTGCTCAGCGGCTGTCAAATGTGCCCGATGCTCTGTTCCAGTCCACTTTCGATTGTTCAGCTGAGATCGGTGGGCGTTGATCAGGGGCATCGCAGTGTGAAAGTTCTACGACAGTCACTACGTGAAATTGCGTTCGAGGAATGGGTCAGTTGCAGGTGGCAGGGCATTGGAGTACGCCGTTTCAAAGAGACCCCGAGAGCAAATAACTTTATATACGATAAACAAATACTTACGGGCTCTGAATGATCCAATGCCCTGAAATTGAATATAAATTATGCACAGCTACGTGGAGTCCCAGGTGTCAGCGGACAGGGTAGAGAAGTTGGGTCCCTCTGTCGCAAATGCAAAAGAGAGTCGAAAATACCAGCACATGTGCTGGGGAAATGTCCCGACAACTCCCTCCTCATAACACGCCGACATCATAGAATGAAGTACGAGTTAATGAAGCTCCTGCTTCGACGAGGTCTACTGTGCAGATACGGATGGATCCACAAGATATGCGGATATTGTTGCTTTCCCTAAGAAGGGGAAGCCGCCAATCATTCTGGATTCCACCGTGAGCTATGAAAATAACTACCTTGACCAGACAAATAAAGTAGATAGGGAAAAGAAAGGAGAAGTTCCGTGAGTGCTTCGGAGCCCGTGGAACGATTCCCAGCCCAACTAGGAGCTTCATGGAGGAACTCGAGGTCGATGTCCAGGACGTGGCTAGGATAAAAGAGAATGTAATACTAGACTACATGGGAATCAACCTCCACCAGATGCATAGAAATTAATGAGTAAGGGGGTTATTGCATCGCATATCTTGTTTGTTATTTTATTTATTACTTTATTATTTTAGTATGTATTTTTAATATTTTATT
This sequence comes from Halyomorpha halys, assembly GCF_000696795.3. NCBI lineage: Eukaryota > Metazoa > Arthropoda > Insecta > Hemiptera > Pentatomidae > Halyomorpha > Halyomorpha halys. The sequence goes on along the minus strand of NW_027115239.1, from coordinate 1,242,072 downwards.
ATTTGTTATATATTTATTTTATATTAATTTTAACATAGCTTGTTGATTTTTTTTATTAGTATTTGTTGCTTAAGTCATCTTTCTTATATTTCTATCACTATTCTATCCATTATTCTGTTAAAGGCACATTGGGTTAAAACCAAAATCTGAAAGGGAATAGGAAAAGAAGAAAAAAGAGAAAAAGGGGAAAAGATGGAAATGGAGATTAAAAAAATCATGAAAAAGAGGATAAGAAGAGAGAGAAAGAACTTCTTCTTACATTACACAGCATACTGATCAATCCGTGATCGGACATATATAAATTACATTTTTTGATATGATACAATATAACAGAAAGATAACATTTTTTTTCCACAGTATTCTTTTATAATTAATATCAGTCTACAAACTAAATACAAGCTTTTCAATTTATTCTTTTTTTTTCTTTCCCCTCCATTTTACAACCCTTATTTCAATTTATCAACAAATTCCCCTATATAACAAATATTAGAATATCAAAAATAATAAAGTAGTAAACAAATAAAACAACAAATAAGATATGCGATGCATGCATGCCATCCCTCCTCTGGATAACTCCCCCACTCATTAATTTCCATGCATGTGGTGGTGGATGATTCCCAGGGAGTCAAGTATTATATTCTCTGTCATCCTAGCCACGTCCTGGACATCGACCCCAAGCTCCTCCATGAAGCTCCTAGTTGTGCTGGGAATCGTTCCACGGGCTCCGAACCAGAGGCCTCTCACGTTGAAGTCTCGTTCTCCGAAGCCCTCACGGAACTTCTCCTTGAGGAAAGGGATACATTTATCGTAAATTTCCTTCTTTTCCCTATCTACCTTATTTGCCTGGTCAAGGTCGTTATTTTCATATCTCACGGTGGGATCCAGAATGATTGCCGACTTCCCCTTCTTAGGAAGGGAATAAAAAAAAGCAGAAAGAAAATAAAAGAACCAAAGACATGAAAAAAAAGTTATGTTTTAATGTTATACACTACTAATGTTTGTCATTATTATTGTATAATTTTATAGGCCTTTTTGTTGTTAGATTAAAAATATCGTCTGATTAGACTAAAGTAAGTATGTTGTGTAACTAGCAGCCCAATGAAGTTGAGCAGCACAACTTTATATTTATATTTTAATAAAGTTTTTCCTCCTTGTGTGATTTTACAGTTCTGATAATGTAAGAGTTGTTTACTTTAGTGTAATATAGAAATAATAGTTTAGGTTTAGGTTTAGCTTTGTCTTATTTCTGCATATGTATTTTTTTTTTTTTTTTTTTTTTTTAAGTTTACGAAGCTTGACATATTCCTCCATGAACATTTCATCGACATAGCACTAATTACTCAAACCCATTTCACTAAGCATTCTTACTTCTACATACGCGACTACATTACATATAGA
>NW_027115239.1:1215794-1237989 GCF_000696795.3 Halyomorpha halys | reverse complement strand
AAAGGTTTACGAAGAATGTTCTTAAACTGGCGTGGAGGGGGGGGGGAGTTACAATAAGCTGACGGGGGTCATATCACTTGGAGTCCAATTCATCACCATAACGCAAATAATAGATAATTTTCGACTTTTAAATTGACATTTTAGTAGAATTTTATTGGTGATTCCTAAGAAGAAATACCCTTTCAAGAGAAAGCAGGTAATATTTTGCCTAGGTCAATGGTCCAGGATGTGTCTATTAACTGTCATTGCACGCAATATTTAATCCTATTATAATCTATGAGGATCATGAACATAAATGAGACCCAAGAATGTTATAGTTTGTTAGTTGGGCGTAATCGCCTCTACGATAAAGACTCATTATCAATTAGATTAATATATTAATCTACTAATGATATACGTGGTCAGATATAAATATAAAAGTAATTTTTGTAGTTAGAGCGAGTAAAAATGATATTTTTGTGCTTCTATTGTTCTTCTTGAGCCAGGGATTCAGAGAACCAGTCAATAAACGGTGCTGAAGTACTTATCTTGAACGCGTTTGTCTCTTTATTTGTATCAAATGATAATGTTGAGGTTCCGCCATTTTCCTACTTCTACCTAAAGGACTCAGCCATTTTCCCACTAGTATGAAAAGGGTTCTGTCGCCAAAAAAGGTTAAGAACCACTTTATTGATTAACTTATTGATGACAGTGAAGTTAGCAATGAAAAAGGGAAAGATTAAGAGCAATGTCAAACTTATGTACTTTTGTTCAAATCGTCATTTAAATAATTTTAGATTGTTTCAATCTTTTTCTAAAAATCTAAGTAATTCCAAATTGTTTTCATCGATTTTTATGTGTATAAATAATTTTAAATTAATTCAAAAGTGTCTTTTTTTTTTTTTGTCAGCGTAACTTACCTAAAGAGAAAAAAAGTGTGAATCCTTTAATTTTTTTTATATAGCGATCTTCCTTTGCAAAAGTTATGTAGACATTGTATTTGTATTACTTAAAAACATTTTATTATTTATTAGATACTTTTTTGTCACTACCTCAAATTCTAAACAAAATGTAGTAACACGTAGATGCCTCAACTTTCATTCTAATTAGAATTTTAAAAAATATATAAGCCAGTAATAAATTGTTATCTAATACAAATTTCACTATTCCTAGAAGGTTTTTCTTCAAATTACCTAATCACCAAATTCTTGAACAAATTACCTAAAAAAAGATTATAAACTCAGTAATAAAAATAATATAACTTGTAAACATTAAATTTTGTGACGCTTTAAAAAATGAATATTAAACACTACTTTATATATAAATAATCTTCTCACTTCCTTGAGACTGGTTATTATTGTTTAAATAAATTACGTAAAAAAGTACAACGTTTCGGCCAATTTGGCCATCCTCGAGGACAATCTTAAATACAAATTTACATTCACATAAATAATTTTTTTTCTATTTATTTATTGCAATTTACATAGAAACACATCAAGTAAATTTGATTTAATATAAAAATGGAGTGATACAGGCATGTAAAGAAACTACCATTGGTAGCACTCTAATCAATAATTTAAAAAACATTTTGCAGGCTATTCTGGCCAGGTCAGCAAAACAACTTCATGAGGTTAAAAAGACTTAATTCCACTTTGTCCGTTGAAATAGAGATTATAAGTTTTAAAAAATAGTAATAATAGAAATTTATTAAACTTTTAAAAGATGAAATGACTAAATTACTTCGTTGCTCTAAATATGGAAATCTAATAATTAGTATTATTATAAGATCTTTATTATAATGGTAACTTATCTTTTGTGCTGATGCATAACTAAATACCGGAATATTTCGTGGTTCCTTTTATTGAAAGGTGAGCTACCTCGAGTTCGAATGAACTCGAATAATTATTCTGTTGCATTAGCAGTGGATCGACGTTGGGGTTATGCGATCCTCCTTGGTCTCATCACGTCTCTAAAAGTGTATGAATATCTTGGCGATTAATCCTTACGTTTAATTCTCTGCAACACCGTTACTTTCTTAAAGTATTAAACCCGAGAGCCTTCATGGGTTGTAAGTGGTACAGTTTTTTTTTTACCATTCATAAAGAATATTAATTAAGTAACAAAAATAATTTAAATTCTACAGCTAAAAATAATTCCATTAATTTTAAAACTTTAATTTTCATCGATAAAAGAGATTTTATAAAAAATAAATATTTTCAATACAAATTTGGCTCATCCAAGCAGCCCACATTCTGATATCTTGAAAATAAATTTCGTAAAAGTAAATATATATATTATATTGACGGTGAAATATGTGATTGACTACGATGTGGTATACAACGCAATATGTGGACACCATAATTAAGTAGTATTTCTCTGTGTCGTTAAATGTTTCAATTGCTGAGAATTGAAATTGAAGTTCTTAGTAACTTAATAAAAAATTTCAATTCTTACATCCAAACCATGTTAACTTTACACTTAATAATTTCATACAGTTAAGTACTTGTGAAATTTCAAATATAAAATATAAGATTAGTAATTTTGTAACCAATCCAACTCAGTCGATGATTAGTAAGTGCCATTAAATGGTTCAGACAAGTAGCAAATCTTACATCATACTTTACAATTAATTATAATTAATCCATACAATTAAAACATTTAAATTTAAAAAGAATACGATATTGGCCATTATGTATTTTAGTAACCAATTCAGATCCGTTAAAGTTAGAAAGCAACATTATCATAAACTGATCACGTATAGTTCTTAGGTTATTTTAGGTTGAATCAATAAACGATAATTCATGAAGTATTCAATGATATGCTTTCCGTTTTTTAAAAATTATAATTGATAAAGAATTTCATACATACGTTTTATTTGAGTCATAGATTTTATTTATTATACATGTTTGTTAAACTGTATTTATTCATTCTATTATGAACTTACTATATTAAGCTATTCTTATTTTTTTCAAATCATAACTGATGTAATAATAAACACAATAATCAATATTATAATCGATCGAAATTGTCACAGAAGGCACGCTTAGAGGTGCGGAAAATTGCAGCATGATACTTGTCAGTAATTTGGTTTGTTACTCTTTTTTTCATGTGATCTACGAGATGTTTTTTAACTTTTCCCTTCATATTATTTGGTAGGCCACCTTTTATATCAATCTCCATGTTTCTTACTCTTAGAAACTTAATCTTGGATGCATAAGCTCGACAAGATCCCTTTTTCTTGAGAGCGGTTATTTTCATCAGAATATAGTTGGAACGAGCAGTAACAGTGACCCTCTCCATTCTATTAAATATGCGTATAAAGTTGAACCTACAGTGCCTATAACTGTATTGTAGGGTAGCCATTGTCAACGGTATAGTGATGGTAACGTTGTTATCTGTTCTTGATACATTTACTGGACGGGCCTTCTTCAGAGACATTAAAGACCTGGCTTTACCACGATTACAGTTCAGTCTTTCAGTCTTCATGTGGCTTCTATAACGCAAATGCAAATTTTTTATACTAATTTCGTCATTATTGCCATCATCGATCTTTTCGAGTACCGATTTTAAAAAATCGTCAACGAGCACATCTGCCGACGAGGCTTCCTTTCCAAATGCCAGACTCGAAAAACACAGAAGACACAGGAAGAATATCATTTTGACTAGAGCTAAGTGCTTACATTTGTACTTTTATACTTATTATCTTATCACTCGTGGAATTAAAGGATTTTTGAAAAACATAACTGACTTAAATTGCATACCATAAAGTTGCACATAAATGTATTCGGTAAAATTGTAAATTAGTGATCAATGACATTTATTGAGGGGTTCTTAGTAAAACAAACTTGCATCCTTGCACAACCTCACATTTCACTGATGACAATAAGACCGTAGAATTCAAAAAGTGTAGTTCCAATTTTTTTTTTCAATAATTCAATATTATTCCTTGACAAAATATAAATTTAAATATTATTAAGTACATTAATGATTTGGTTTGGTATTACTTAAAATTAATCAATATTTCGCTACAAATTAACAAATATCGACTTCAATTTTAAATCATTGTAACTACATGCTGCAAGGTAAGGAATTATTTTTAAATGATTACGTTTCAATGCTCACCTCATATGTTTTAAGCAATAGTTTAGACTGTTCCATCTTAAGTATCGTACAGCTCAGCCCAAGATTTTACTTTTACTTACTTTTACTAAATGACACACTAACCTTTTGCATTTCAGCTATAAGCAAAGTAAATGAAGAAACTAAACTTGAAGCGGTTTCAATAGGACATCAAGAAAAGTGATATGGAATTCGGGGAAATGAAAAACTATGGTGAGAAGTAAATTTGAAATTGATGTTAGCCTTTGTTAGATTGTAGTATTACTATTTTGATTATCATGGTCCTTCGATTTTAATCTGGAATTTCGTCTTCATTGTTGCTTCTTAACTTACTGTTTCTATTTTTATTTAACCAAAATAGTTCAGATATCCAATTATGTGTGTTTCATCATAAAATATGAAAAATTAAACTTAGTTAGTTGCATCTGGGTGTATTGAGTCGTTAATATTTTTGATCAGCTCTTTAAAAAATGCTTGGAAACAAAATATGCAATTGCTTAAAAATCCGGACCAAGCTGATATTATAAATAATAGGATTCCTAAGGCTTTTTCCATAGTTAAATATTATTTATTGAAAAAATCATAAATTAATATATTGTTAAGTATATTAATAATTTTTTGTAGTATTAAATAAAATTAATTAATATTTAACTAGAAAATAATAAACCTCGTAATAATAAACATCAACTACAAAACATTAGAACTACAGTTTTATTTGGTAAGTAATAATTTGTGTGATTCTTGATGTTTAATTCATTTATTATCTGTTGGTAGTTTAAATAACAAAAAAAAAAATGCATTTTAAAATAAGGTGCTCAAAATTGTATTACCTGTTTCCCAGCCAATCCCATTATTACGTAGTTTAAAAAAAAATCAACAATACAAGATTATATCAACTGTTTTGATTGACAGATCAAACGCTGCTATTTTATTGAATACGGAAAGGTATGTAGTTATTTTTAAATGAATGACCTTTAAATATTTATAATAACTTATGTAACTAAAAAAATAAATACTGAATAAAAAACAATTTTAATGAAAAAAAAAAAAACCTTTAACTTTGAAATAACCTAACCCATCCAATGTGACGGTATGTCTTTGCTAATCTACTTTTACACATTAACTAATTGTGATCTAAATGGTAATTAGGGACGATAAATGATGGATTAGTAGAGCGTTTGTTTCTATGGAAGGGGTCCATTTTAAAAGAGAACTAAGGAGAGGTACATTCTCGATGATGAGTTTGTTTTCTGGGGCTCACAGTCTGGAGTCTGCTCAAGGCTACGTCCACACAACATATGAGAGAAAGTAGTGGAATAATTTATTTTATATTTTAATTGGGAGAAAAAGGAATTAAAATATGAACAAATATACAATAATCCATTAAATTTGTAAAACTATTAAACAGATATTTAGTACATCACCTAAAAGAAATATGTTTATTGATTTGTACAGAAATTCAATCATTTTGGTTAAAAATCTTATAAAAACAATTTGCATTTCTAAACAAATATGGTATTTAATTTAATTATATATGTAGCTTAAGTATCAGTGAAAGCAAAATGTTAAAAAAGAGAAGAAGGAATAAGATCTAACATGCTTAGACTGCTGTAAAATACTGGCTTTATTGGGTTCAATACATCCCTTTATCCCTCGATCAGCTAATCTTCTCAGTCAGCTGACATCGAAGTAAAAGCTGACTCAGACCGTAACTCCCCCTCACCAGTTTACGAACAATCCTCGTAAACTAATGCTGTACAATATAATAACATTGAAAGCAAAAACAATAATGTAAACTATTTACAATAAAAAAAATGCCTATATACATATCGTAGTAAAAACTCATATGCTCCCTTAAATAAATGCTCAATACATAATTTAAACCTAAGAATAATTTTTTTTTTAATATTTATTTATTGCTATTTACAACTGTACATTATAATACATTTAGTAAATCTGATCTAAGTTAAATTGGAGTGAAGAATAAAATTAAAATCAAAATTCACCAATATTCGTAAAAAAATGCATTTGAGTAAAATACTGTCGGTGTTTTATACCTTTAAAGAATTCTGCATTAGACAATCCCTATGATTACATGACAGTATGAAGAAATGTGATCCTCGGGCAAGTTTACTTCGAAATTTAGAAAAAAAAAAAACTGGTGCACAAGCAATAAATAGGGAGAGAAAAAGTTCTATATAATTTGTCCGTGTACTTTTTAACATTTCTGCTATATTAGAAAATTACGGGAAACAATCAAATATATGATATATTCAATTAATGATAAAGTACAACCCAATAGTCAAATTTTGATCATTACCTAGAAAATGTAACGAAACAACTTGTACTTGTGTTGAAGTAAGTAAATTTATTTATTTAATTCATGCAGTAACGTTTTGAAAAGAAATGAAAGGAAATGGTTTGATTCCTCCCCTCGACAGGTACGACCTATAGTGCACAATTTTTATATTTAATTGTTGACCCCTTGGTCAAATGAAGAAAATATTCTGGATTTTAGAATCGCGTAAGCCAATAAACAATTAAGAAATGTAATATTAGTAATTTTATATTACTATTAATTACGTTTAATAAATTGTAGCGCCACCTATCAGCTGGACGGAAATAGTTGTTTGACATTTTGTGGTCGTTTCTCAATTGTCGAAATTTTATTATCAACAGAAATAATACAAATTCCACAATTAAACAAATGTGTGCCGGTTAGGCATAAGGTTGTTCTTTACCGTAGTCTTTTTAACTTTATATCATACAGTCCATTCGAACATACCTACTTAGTTATGTTTGCAGACGATATAGCGGTTTTTTCTCAACATAGTGAAATTACAATTGCCAGGAATATACTACAGACGCACCTCGATGACCAATACTTCACCAATTGGATAATAAATTTCAATATAGAAAATGTCCTACAAAAATCTTTACTCTTAGACGCCCATCAGACCCTCTTGAACTGATTCTCGAAGGTAAAGGTTTATGTCTTGAATATTAGCTGATATTTAAGAGACGAGCAGTCTGTAATAGTCGTTCATGGAGAGCAAGTGAAAGCCAGTTGTTCAATTAGCCGCAAGATTCCTGGAATTTTAATTGTTTTTGTTATGTCCAAAATAGCTATATACATTGTTTTGATCAGGCAGTCCAGAGTCCAGGTTTTGGTGGAGTAATGCCTGAATAAGATTTCAAGTAGTCCAAATTGGAAGGGGCTTAGATATAACAAAAATGATAAATAGAAATTATGTAATATATTGAAGATAAATTGAAATAAGATTTAGAGACAGGGTAAGCCAACGAGGATATAATATTGTTAGTAGTGTTATATTCCATTTACGTAATGGGAAAATAATGTCTATTTATGAGATGTGAAGGTCACCATTTCATGTTCCTAGTAAAAGATGTGATGCATAATTGGCTTATTTGTACTATGGGGGACAGAAACGCCATATTGAAATGGGTCACTTGTTCTAGGTTGTTCGGCTGGTGCTTGGTGTACCGGCCTCCATGCTGGGTGTCCTAATGCCACACTCGCTGACTGTTTATCTGGACGTCTCTGGTCTAGGGCTTGCGAGTGCCAGCAGGCCAGACGTCCCCGGAAAAGTCTACAGGTTCAAATTTTCAGGGATTAGCACTATCAGATCTGGTTGTCCTTGATCTTCCTAGATAGCGTCAATTCTAGCAGTTCCTTTTTTAGATGGCGCTCCTTGTCACTTTCACATAATTAAATGGCCCCCACCTTAAACCCCCAAAACTACAGGCCTTAGGACTGAACAGTTATATTTCAACAACCAGAAGATCGTTTTTTTTTTTTTATCTAACTTCATCAATTTTATTTATTAGAAAATTATATTTTATTTTTATTTTATAAATAAATTTCAATAAAGTTTATATTATACTGGAATGTACTTTGTTTGAGAAAGCAATAATATGAACTTTACAAGTTCACATATTGAATAGAAATTCGAGATGGCCACCATCGAATGGCAAGGTGGAATAGTGAACACGGTCTCAAGAACCACACCATTTTCTGGCTGAGATCAACCATTTAGGATGAGTGAGTAGTTTCTCACCACGCTAAGGCTAGGGGACAGTGGATGAAAGAGAGAAGAGTAGACGAAGAAGACTTCAAGTTCCATCAAAAAGTTCAAAATCAACCAAAACCTCAATAGCTCACCAACCAAAAAGTTAACTACAATACCTTTTATTATTCCATGTCACTCCATTTCAATCAATACTCTAAATCAATTTAAATACTGACCTAACTAATATATATTATAACCTTTTTGGCAAAATCCACACATAATCAATTGTGTTATAACTCTTTCATGAATAGAGGTTCATTTTCACTTTGTATCATGCATAATTTATTTCATATCCATTTCAATTATTCATTCAATCGATTTATACCTGCGAAACCATTAAATTACAATTGATTCGTGTAATATTCCCCAACAATTGTTCCCCAGGGAATACTTGAATTATACACACTGTATATTCATTATTTAAAAAATTTTCTTGTATTTTTGGTAAACTTTTAACAAAGTAGCATTCGTTTGTTACACCCTTGGACACCCCAGGGTGCTCCCTGCCGCAGCACCTTTTTTGGGAACCGTTGATATAGAAATTATAAATTTAATAAATAAAAAAAAAAATCGTGGTGAAATTTAAAAGTCATTAAACTTTTAATAGAGTAAATGACTAAATTACTTCTTTCCACTAATTTTAGAAATTACTGATTGATATTATTATTAGATCATAGTGGTAGTTTGACTTTTGCGCTGATAAACGACTAAATACTGCAATATTTCGAAGTGTCTATAATTAAAAGTTGAACGGTGTAGCCCTGGAGTACTTGAGGCCTGGTAGTCTTGTCTATCGAATCCCCAGTCCGGTTGTGGGTAGATAATTATTCTCTTATATCAGCCGTGGATCGGCCAGGGGACTGATACGTATCCCCCACCCTAGGGCGCATCCGCTCTATAAAAAGTCTTCATCCTACCTTTATGGAAAAAACCTGGCGATTGATACTGATCAATTAATTTCCCTGCAACCTTTTCTTTCTCACAAAGTATTAAACCAGAGACCCTGTAGAGGATGTAGTGTAAATGTTTTTTGATAGTTGTGGTGTAAATTAGAAAAAGGTTATTCTTTCTTGTTATTATTTCTAATGAATAATAAGTGAAAGGAATAAGAAGTAAACGAAAAAAGTAAAAATGAACCAAATCGAAATTTTATGCAGTTCTTAGTAACTTAAATTATAAATAGCTGATCTCACATCTTACTATAAGCAATACACTTAGTTAAAAAGTTGTGGAGTTTCAAGAATAAAAAAATATAAAATTGTTATTTTGTAATCTATTGAGCTAAATTGAAGTCTAGAATGATCTCAAATGCTTCGTAAAACATTCTATGTCGAATCAATAAACGATTGTTCATAGACTATGCGGCGAATTACTCATCTTAAAAATTATAATTGATAATGAATTTCATACATAGGTTTCATTTGGTTCATAGATTTTACTAAACATTAAAAAATATCATTAAATATTTTTGCTAAATTGTATTTATTATTTCTATTATAAATTTACTACATTAAACTATTTTTTTTTCAAATGATAACTGATATAATGATTGGATATACAAGATTCAATTGTTATAATTGATCGAAAATATCACAAAAAGGACGCTGAGTAAAAGCGAGGGAAATAGCAAACTGATACTTCTCAGATATTTGGTTTGTTACTTTTTTCATGTAATCTATGAAAGGTCTTCCAAGTTCTCCCTTCAGATCTTTTGGTAAGAAATTATTTACTTTGATCCTCATGTTGCTGACTTTTAGAAACTTAATCTTAGATGCTCGAGCTCTACATATTCCCCTGTTCTTGATAACGGTTAATTTCAGCTCGATAGAATTGGAACGAGCAGTTATAGTGACATTATCCATAGCATGAAAAAAATTCCTAAGGTTGTACCTACAGAACATAAAATGGTACTGAAGAGTACCCATTTGCAATGGTATAGTGATGTTGACGCTATCATTTGTTCTAGTGACTTTAACTGCACCGGTCTTCCTCAAAGACAGTAAAGACCTCGCTGTACCATGGTCACAATCCAATCTTCCAGGGATTTTGCGGGTACTATAATGAAAATGCAAATTCGAAATTTTAACTTTGTCAAGATTCTTATGATTGATCTTTCCGAGTACCGTTGTTAAAAAACTGTCTACGAGCTTATCTGCCGACTGGCCTCCCTGTCCAAATACCAGGCCCGAAAAACACAGAACACACAGCAAGAATATCATCTTGACTAGAGGTAAGAACTTTTGTTCCTTAATTTTATACCAATTATCTTATCGCTTGTGGCATTAAAAGATTAAAATAAAATATAACTGAATTGCAAACTATAAAATTGCGAATGAATGTATTGAGTCAAATTGTAACTTCATGATCAAATTCATTTATTGGCTGATTATTAGTAAAACAATCTTGCATCCTACACAATCTCACCATAGACCATAGGGTCCCAAATGTTTATAATTAAGTTAATTCCAAATGATTTTTTTATAATTTATAGATATTTTAAACCCCCTTTACACGCTTGATAATATTTATTGAAAAAAAACGTGAATTAAAATACGTTATCTATAATACTATTTTTGTTTGACATGACTTAAAGTTAATAAATATTTCACTACACATTAACAAATCTCACTTTTTATTTCAAAACCATATTTTTTTTTTTTTCAAAAGTAATATTTTGATTAATTCCAAATATTATGCAAATATCATCATATTTGCAAAATAAAATTAGCTAATTGTATCTAGGTACACTGATTCGTAATCATATTTGATTAGCGGTTTATAAAATGTAAGCAAACAAAATATGCAATCGCATTAAATTCCGGGTTGTGCATTTGACCTTTAAAAGTTCAAATATTGTTAAGTAAATTAATCTTTTTGCTTGATTTTACTTATAATTAATTAAGATTTCACAACAAATTAATAAATCTCGACCTGAAATTTTCCGTTTAAAAACTTCTAACATACCCCATAGAATGGCAATATACATAATATTGCTTCTTTTCGTAGAAAGTACATCTGATTAAAAAAACGGGTTTTGTATCTTGAAAGAAAATTGCATCAGTGAGTCCTTAACTATAACAATATCAAGAAAAATGTAGTGGTCCTCGGGCTATTTCGCCTAAAAATTGTTTGTGTTTGATTTTGTATCCATTAAATAGGAAGAAAACACTTGGAATTAATCCTAGTATTCTTCGAGAACTCAATGAGATAGCAGCAACACTTCACTTCTATTTATCTTTGAACCACAACAATATAACAATAATTACAGCGCTTCTGGGACTGGGTAAAGCAATTTTATCTCCATCAGAAATGAGCAAACCCCTCGAAAAGGAAATCAAAGATAGATGGCAATCTTTATGAAATGAAACTCCAAGGAAGAAACTAAAAATTATTAAAAAGGACGTCAAGTCCTGGGGTACCTCCAGCCGCAATTGCCGTAGAGATGAAGTCGTACTGACCAGGCTATGAATAGGCCACACGAGGCTCATCCACTCCTATCTTGTTTCAATAAGAACTCCTCCGAACTGTCAGTATCGGTACAGTAGTATGATAATTAGCCATATTTTCCAAGAATATTCATATTTCAAATCACACCTGAAAAGCTTAAGATATTTCAAACGGGGATATTTCAAAAACCCTCGGAGATGATGATAAAACAATCAAATTAGTATTTCAGTTTTTAAAATCAAAAGGTTTACGGACACAAAAATAACAGCGAACAGAAAAAAAATGAATACATAAAGGAAAAAAATAAAGAAAAAAATATTTCACAGTCTGATAGACCGTGGTTCGGCGTCCTGACGATATAGATATACCTTCATAATGTCTATCCATCCTCTATACATGGATAAAGTTGGTCCCCATTACATGATTTATGTAGTAGTGGAATAAGGGTGCACCATATAGTAGTGAGGGTCCGAGTATTACTTTGTATATCAGTAGTTTGAGTCTGAGTGACAGCCCTGAGAGTAGAATTGGTGTCTGAGTTGGTTGGATATTGACTTTACTACGTGTATTATGTGTTGTATGTGTGCAGTGAGAAATGTGACTCTAGTTTCATGCCGAAGTAAGGAGATGTCAGTTGGTCTGTATTGTTTGTTTGTTTAGTTTTGTTTCTCTGTTTCTAGTTTTCTTGTTTTTTGCGTCAATCTTTTGAGTGCATTAATTTTTATTTTAATGCCTCTTAGTTTGTTCGTGATAAGTGGGCTGATATCTTGGCTTTGTTTATGACTGTTCTTGCAATCAAGCTAGCTGAATATACAGCTATATCATCAAAATATGTAGAGATTCGTACATTATCATTGTTCAACCCGACTATATGGGCAGATTGGAGATATTAAATGAGATGTGTGGAAGGACCGAACCATGAGAAACGGCACGAGTGACTGCTTGAGGAGTGGAAAGTTTCTGATTTTAAACGGATTGAGAAAGTACGGTCTCTTTACAGTTTTGCTATGAATATGGTAGCTACTAACCATTCGCTCCGATGTATGTCGCAGTGTTCACGGATGTGAATAAGGATTATTTTCTCAAATATTTTTGAGATGTGATTGAGGAGGCTGATGGGCTGATAATTCTCCGGAACCGGTCATCATTTTCTGGGTTTTAGATGCGAAACGAGAATAGCATGTTATCTGAGGTGTGAGGAGGAGTTATGAATGTTAAGGAGAAACATGTGCGCCTTTCTCGGGAGTTGTTTAATTAGCACATACAGAATGTTGTCCATTCCAGATGTTTTGTTCCCCTTTTTATTTCTCAATGATGTTGAGATGAAATGTTGAGAATATGGTGTTTTCTAGGTTTTCAGTCTGGAGGGATGATGATAGAATGATGTATGTACGTTGTATATAGCAGCCGAAGTATTTATTGGCCTGATTTGCGGAAGTGAGAAGCTCATCGCTTTGATTTAAAATTACTGCCTACTTATTGCGCAGTGGCTTTAATTTTAACCGAGAAGTGGTCAAATCTAATTCTTTGTTTCGGTTGATTCTGTTTATGTGTTCTTACTTTACTTTCATCATATCAAAATTTTACAAAAATAATTCATGATAAAAAACCAACAAAAAAAAACAACATAACGAAACATTATTTCACAACGCAATAGAATCACTGGGACTTGCACTAACGCCAACAGGAGAAGTGGAGAGCTGCTTAAGGCCCAGCACCGACCGCTTCAGAAATACTAAGCTACACTTCTCCTTTAACACACAATCATACCTCACGACTGACACAATAATCAGCTATTTTATTTTTTTATTCAATGGCTTTACGGCCCTTGCAAGTATTTGGCCTTGGAGCCTATCCCCGACCAATCGCTTCTGTCAGCCACCAGTCTTCTCCATCTCCTTACTCCCCACCGGCATAGGTCTACCTGATTTGATTAAGCTCTTCATTACAATGCATAATTAAATTTTGCTTTTTTTAAGTACCTAATTAAAATGATATAAAAGTAAATTTTATATTTCAAGCCAATTTAAAAGTAATAATTCGTTTAAATTCATGACATAAATTTACAATTGTCCTTTAATCCATCTTCAATTTTGTTTATTTGAAGTAACTAGTAATAAGAGAAAATAATAATAGAGAAAAAAACACATATAAAATTATATGAGAAATACCTAAAGCAGAAAATAAATTGTGATTCCATGGTTGTTATGACAATGGCCTATCGTTTTGACTATATACTATATACTCACAGAAATTGTAATAATAGTTGTACATAACCTACGAATATAGAAAGGGAAATAATAAAGCTGTTTACATTTTGAAACAAGGAAAAATTAATCTCAACTCAAAGAAGTACAGTAAGTGAAAGTAGTGTGAAGCCCCACCTCACCAATTTTTTTAATATAACTCTTTTTTAAGTTACTAGTTTATTGGCATAGCAAAAAAAAATCCGACTAGCGAGTTGACATTTCATGCAATATTCTTAATAATCTGATTTTGATAATTCGCAATAAAAATTCCCGAAATTATAATAGTGCATCTAGAGTAATGCTAACCTTTTCATATATTCAGAGTTAGTTTCTAGGCAATGTTACTTTTTTTTACTCTAAAACAGTTAATACAGCCACTAACTCCAAAAATAATAAGTAATTTTTACATTAGAAAGGTAATTACCATATTTCCATATAAATTCAAGCAACCTTAATCTTCAAAAGCAATGAGGTAAACCGCAAATTTACTGATATAAGATCTCTAATGTACATCAATAAAATATAGTTTGTAGGACGATAGTCCGGGTGGCGGTCAATAAAGATATCAAAATAGTAGAAGAGAACTATTTATTGTTAAAAAATATTTCGCTCCACTTTGCAGGGCTGTCAGATTGAAACAAAGATGACAACTGACTCATACAATTGACAATTCCAGTTTCGATTTGACAGTCCTGACGAAGCCCTGCAAATTCGGGCGAAACGTTGGTTAAAAATAAATAGTTATCTTCTACTATTTTGGTACCTTTATTGACTATCTTCCACCTGGACTATCTTTCTACAATCTACTTCATACGGTCAATTATCTTCATCCAATAAAATATAGTATTCCAAACCACCTAAAAATTTATCAGAGATAAAAGAAAAATAATAAAATGTATGAAATAGTGAAAAATAACAGATCAAAAAAACAAAAACAAAATAGAATAAAAAAAATCTAGGCAGAAATACCCTCGAACTATAAATATAAAGAAAACAACATATTTTAATAGAACTTATATTTCACATGATAGTTTAATTTATATGTTACAAAAGAATTGGTCAGCAATGACAAATGGTGTCACGATTTCAAGTTTTTGTTCAGTTAGACGAGCTATAGTTTTGTACATATATTTTCCAGCTTCTTTTGATAAAAGTCTTTCCAATTCCGTTTCAAGGCCCCAGCGACGACCAAATGTAACCTTTACCTCATTAACATTCAACTTTATTTTGGTTATCAAAGCTCCGCAGTTTTCACCATTCCTTATTACGACCGCTTGTAACTTAAGTGAGTTGGAAGGAGCTGTAACTCTGAGACTTCCATGCGTCTTAAAAACGGTAAGGATCTTGTACTTACAGTATCTGTAATAGTACTGGAGATTTCCGAATTCCAAAGGTATAGAGAGGATGGATGAGTTGTTTTTTTTAATGACTCTCAATGATCCAGATTTCCTCAAAGATCCTAGAAATTGAACCACGCCATGTTGGCATCTCACGAATCCAGGCAACCGAAAATATTTATAGTGCAATTCCAAATCATCAATTCTGAATATATTTAGTCCCCCGAACTGGATCTTCCCGGCTATTATTTTAATGAGATTTCCGACTACGTCATCAGTCTGTCCATCCAGCCCGGACGCCTGGCTCAAGAAATACAAAAGAAGCACCCAAAAAATCATTTTTACTCATTCAAATCACATAAAAACATTACTTTTATATTGTTATCTTATCAGGTATAGGATTGATAGATTACAATAATAGTCTAATGGATTATATAGTTCTTTACAGTACATGCGATTACGCAGAAATAGGTCCAATCAAAGAACTATATTCACAGCCAGCATAGTATATTGTTGGGTCAAATATTTTTTAATGCAATATTTACAGTTATTAGATGCATCCTAGGCCATTGATCATTGCCAGAGGTTAATAAAATAAAAATTATTCCTGCTTTTGATTGACTGTTCAAAAAAAAAAAACTATATATCAACAGTGCACTTTTCCTTAATTAAATTCAAATCCTCTTCTTTAAGACAATTCTTTGGGTGTTGACTGTTAATCATTTTTGAAGTGTTAAAATGGTAAATATGTCAAAGTTAAAATTTGATAAACGCTAAAAAAAAAAGAGAAATAAAATTCTACCAGTCAATTTAAAAGTTAAGAATTGGAGAAGCTTGTCGGGGGTGCGGTCAGCAAAGAACAACATAAATAAACAAAACCATATATATTTATTTTATGCCGACGTTTCAACCTGAGTTTCAGGTTGTGGGGTAGAAGGTAGGCTCGCAACTGAAGTTAAGAACTCATTTATAATTTATGCTACTGAGCGGTAGTGAGTAAAAAAAGTTGCGATCCTCAAAAAGCACTTTAACTAACTGCACAAACGAATTTTCAACTCTACAACACGTTAATTGATCTTATTTTCAGCTAAAATAAGACCAAATAATTAGATATATGGAAAACAAAACGTTTTATCTCCCAACCTCTTCATTTCAAACTAAAGGTCATAATAAAACCAAAATGTAGAGTAGAAGGCCAGAAATTTTTCATATTCAGAAAATAGCGACAGGACAAGGTAAGTAAAGTGGTAATATTAAAGATACTGGTAACAGGAAAATAATACAAAAAAACGTTTGTTTTTAGCCTTAATTATCTAATATGAGAATAAAATGTGACTCATATATTTCTTTAGATATATAATTTTTTATTTTTATTACCTACGAAACGTTTAATAAATTGTATTTCTTCTTTTTTTGTCGATACTTTTTAGTCAATTCCTCAAACTCTATACAAGCATTAGTCACACGTAAATGCCTCCCTTTGCATTCTAATTAGTATTAAAAATTACATTGTAAATTATGGCCTTTTTCATATTGCATGGCATTCCTGGAATTCTGATGATTTAGAAATACAAATATAGCTTTTGAACACTCAATTCATGTTAAAATTATTAGACCTTTATTAGATTAAATGACTAAATTACTTCATTGCACTAATTACGGTAATCTAATAATTGGTATTGTTATTATAAAATCGTAGTGGTATTTTTACTCTTATGCTGAGAAATACCTAAGTACTAGAATATTTATACACCGTTTAATTTGGGGAAAAAAATATGATACTTGATCCTGAACATTTATTCTCTTTGCAAAACCGTTACTTCCTTTCAAAGTAATTAATATTTTTTTATCATAATCTATAAAGAATAATAGTATAAGGAAGAAAATGAAAAAGATAAAAATGTTATTAAAAAAGAGAAGAACTAAATGGGGAGATTCACTTTCCTTTTTTATAAAAAGTTAATTAATATATTAACTTTTCAAATATAAAAGTTATTGTCGTAGTAAAATTTTACAACCCAAAACTATTTAATTACTTTAGAACCCTTTTCATCCATAAAATAAGTTTTTATTACAAATGAATATTTTCAGTACAAACTTGGTTCATGTGTATAAGCTGACCACAAAATGATTTCTTAAAAATAACTTTTTGTAGATTTTGTATACATAGGCTTTTGATAAAAAGCTCCTCAAATTTAATTTTCAATATATATATATATATATAAGTATTAGCAATGAATACTGATTATATCACCTATATATTTGACAATTTCCACATACACTGCCAAATATATCATATCAAAGATTTAATATGAGATAAGCAATCATTTGTAAAAATCTTTTGAATTAATTCAACAACATTTAGCAGTGTTTCTCTTCAAACATTAAGTCATCTAACTTAACAATTATGCTGTAATCAATCCACACAGTTAAAAACATTCAAATTAAAAAAATATGTTATGTATGTGATAATATGATATGTATTTGATACGGTAATTTTGTATTTTCGTAATCAATCCAGCTCAGTCGAAGATTAGAAAGTGGCATTATCGTAAACTAATCTAAATGGTTCCTAAACTATTTTATGTCGAATTAATTAACGATGTTTCGTGAAGTATCCGATTAATTTCTACTCCTCACCTACTAATCACGATTGATAAAGAATGTCATATATAAGTTTCATATGGTTCATTGATTTTATTTATTAAATATTTTTGTAAAATTGTATTTATTTATTCTATTATGAATTTACTATAATAACCTATTCTCATTTTTTCCGAATGATAAGTGATGTAATAATTGGATGTATAAGAATCAATTATTATAGTCGATCGAAATTGTTACAGAAGGGACCCGGCTTAAAGGCGAGGGAAATTGCAGACTGATACTTTTGAATTATTTGGCGTGTTACGTCTTTTTTCATGTGATCTGCAAATTGTTTCCCAAGTGCTCCCTTTAAATTTTCGGGTAATCCATCATTTGCTTTTATCTTCAAGTTGCTGACGTCTAGAAACTTCATTTCGGGTGCAAAAGCTTTACACTTACCGCTGCTCTTGTTAATGAATATTTTCAACTGGATGGAATTGGAATAAGCAGCAAGAGTGATCTCCTCTTTAACATGAATTAAGTGTACGACGCTTAACGTACAGAACTTATAATGGTACTGTAGGGTACTCATTTGCAACGGTATAGTAATGGTAACGCTATCATTTGTTCTAGTGACTTTAACTGCATCGGTCTTCCTCAAAGACAGTAAAGACCTCGCTGTACCATGGTCACAATCCAATCTTCCAGACTTCAAATGGGTTGTAAATTGCAAATGAAAATTATTAATCTTAATTTCATCAAGATCTCCATCAACGATCTTTTCGCGTACCAATGTTAAAAAATTGTCAATCATTTTATCTGCCGGAAGATATCTCTGTCCAAACGCCAGGCTCGAAAAACACCATAGACACAACAAAAATATCATCTTTACTGGAGTTAAGGGCTTACGTTCGTTACTTTTATACCAATTATCTTATCACTCATGCTATTAAAAGATTAATATAAAACATAACTGACTTAAATTTCATACTATAATGTTGCACATAAATATATTCAGTCAAATTGTAAATTCATGATCAATGACATTTATTGGGGGGTTCTTCGAAAAAAAAAATGCATCCGAGCACAACCTATAATTTCAATAGTTATATCTCTCATGGCTATGTAATATAATCATATAATTGTTGTATTACAAAGATTTGGTATTAATGAGATGCGGCCCTTTTGTTAGGTACTCTATATAGCCCTTTAGATTCGACCTTTTATTATGTTTGAACCTTAGTGCCTGAAATAAGTAGTACTGGTCTTGCTAATTGACAAATACAACACAATATTTAAATACATGCATTTATCATCAAATATGCAAAATTGCATCTGGGCACACTGGTGAGTTAATATTTTATACATTGGCTTAAAATATGCATGCAAAAAAATATAAAATTGCATATATAAGGTAGCTGATAACTAGAATTAGGCAATTATGAAATTAATAGCTAAAATTGTCATGGATATGATATTTATTTACCAATAATTCATTCATGAATAAGGGTCGTATCCATGGCAATTTTAGCTATTAGTTTCAACCATAGTTAATTTTTGCCCATCTCTGCTGATAACCATAAACCTCATAAGATCCCCAAAGTGATAAGAAAAGATAGGATTACAACAGAAAGAACCTTACCTATCCAATAGGATGCTTACCCACTTTAACACATTGATGATTTATTTTCTTTTTAAGGGATGTAGGCCAATAAGTAGAATAGAAGAAATAGGGTGAGAAAATAGAACAGGTGTTGGAGGTGGAAACACGAGAAAGGATGTTACCACGGAGGTTGGATGTTCGGCATCCACATTGAGCGTTAGACTCCTCCAGCAATGAAGCGCGGTACAAGAGATTGGAATGAGGAATGTTATTACCAGAAGAACATTTGGGTCAATTAATTGACAAGATTTTTATAATTTTCTTAGTGTTAGTGTTGATCTTTATATCTTTAACACGTGAGAAACATCTAAAATTTGGCTGTTCGATCAAGTCAGCAATTGTTTGACCGAAGGAAATGAAATTTTCAGTTCTACTGACGAAGCAGGTGGTTCTGGATCAGAAAATGCTTTAGGTTCTGTTAAGTGAATTTTTTACTGTATTAGAATTATTGATGGTTATTTCTGGTTTCGTGGCTGCAGTGGTTTTACTGCGAGTTTTAGAACGTTCAACTGGCTGTTTTGATTCGAAGTCTGAGAGCAGCTACAAGCCATATGACACAGTAACAATCACAGAGCGATGTTAACAGAGAACTGCACTTACGGCCATGACATATGTGACTTAATAAAACTCTCATGACTGGTTTTATGTCTATAAAAATTCAGAGACTGACGAATATAAAAATATGTTATATATCATATCCTATCTTGAGAAGACATTATGACGCAAGTGGCTTGCGTTTTAGCAGGAATAAGTCCAATAGATTTGAAAATTCAAGGAACTTTTTGACATAAAAAACAAGACATACTAATTATAAATATATTGCTTGAAAATATTGACTTCCCAACTGATTGTAAAAATCGGAGTCTCTCAGCAAAATAAGCTAAAATACTATCACACAAACATACTGACACAATAGCTTTAGCAGAGTATTTTTACAGATGGAAGCAGATGGGTGGGATTATTGTAGGATGTGCATGGTTATTAAGAGATAAAAAAAAAACAAACTCTGATTAAAGCTAAATGCAGAATGGAATTAGTATGTACAAATAACAAGCGAAAAAAACTTGGTGTATTTAAAGCCACTAAGTATCTCTTAGAGGTTTCGATAGACTCAAACGTGGAGACTATTTACACAAAAAACATGAACGTTATTCATTAAATTCACAATTCACTTAACATGAATTTGAGTTGTATGACCTAAAAAATACATAGGATATAAATACCGACACAAAATATAAATAGACAAAATAGAATTAAGACACGAATTACTTGCTAGATAGAACGGTTACGTGTTGGGAAAACAAAACAAAAAAAAAACCCATTTCTCCATGTCAAATCCTATTCAGTCCTGGTACAAATCTGGAGTTAGTTGGATCACAACGTAGAAAACACGGAAATAGATCATGGTAAGTAATGTTTTATTGAGCAATGGTTTAATTGTAATAGTTATTAATCATAAATTACACTATGTACGTGTTTTTTTATAGTAATTAGTTGAAAAAAGTATATGTTCTAAAACACTGTTTTTTTCATTGTAGGGTATGACTGTGCAAACAGTAAAGTTGCGAAACGCCTCCTAAAAGTTGTATTATTGGTCGATCCTCAAGACCATCATAAACCTATATACCTTGAACAGTAAAAAAAAAAGTTGTTTTTTGCATTGTCATGATACAACAAATACTTTCTTCAACTAATTTCTATAAAACTACAAGTACATATTGTAATTATGATTAATAACTATTAAAATTAAAACATTGTGATTGTATACTAAACAGTGTGTTCTACATTGTGATAATTTTGTATGTTCCATATACACTTGAAAATCTTGGGAAGGAACCACCCATCGGTGGTACTTCAAACATTAATTTAAATGTTTAAATGTTTTTAATTTAAACGGGACCTTCTACCGTGGCCATCTTCTTTTCAGGCGCTTCGGAGTATTATCAGGGATTGTTAAGGATGAAAGATTAAGAATTAATGGGTTAGGATGGTTAAGGAGTTTGGAATGAAAAGACGCATATCTGTTTTGGGCCAATTCTGCAACGAATGGGATGTTAAGGTCTTTGTGAATGAGTTTATTTGTAACGTAATAAGGAGCATCAAGGATTTTACGTAGGATTTTGGGTGATAATTCTAACTTCAAGTTTAGGCCAGAACTGATTATGTTTTGAAATGAAGGTAGGCTTGGTATTGTTTTTTTCCCACATGTAACTTTTTTTTCCCTAGCATGTAGTTTTTCTGTTATTTATATTTTGTATTTTTCTTTTTAGTATTGTTAATTGTGCCTTATGTATTTATTAAGTAAATGTAACATACATTTAAGTTTTGTTCTTAAATTCTAGCACGATTCTTATATTTTTCTATATTAATTATTTCTTTTAAATTTCGCTTAAAGTTGTTTTTTTTTTCAAAAATAAAATTCCATTTAATGTCCTGTTTGTCTAAAACGTGTAGTGAGAGCAAGTTTGGTAAGGTTTGTTGGGGTTGTTTGTTATAGAAGTACAATTATTATATTAAGTACAATTATTGTTATATTAAGTACAATTATTTGTGTTGATGTACCCTTCTTTTGAGATACTGTTCTGAAGTTCCAAAATAGGATTTCTTGCTGTTTTCTTCACTGGGAATTTCGTACACTATATTACATTAGGGGTATTCATGATGTTGTGTTAAATGTTAAATGTTTTACCATGTTAAATGTTATAACTATAAGATTGTGAGCAG